>NC_134550.1:49219946-49529463 GCF_025594145.1 Primulina tabacum
GCTCTGAGATGCTTCCACTGCACAACTGTGCCAGGATTATATTTGGACAAAGCACACATATATTTTAGAAGTAATTGAACGGAGTTCTCCTATGTACCATAAGCAATTTCCATAGCACGTTTCAAACTTCATCATGCCTTCGTGTACGAGATTTGATATTCATATTTATCTTTCACATTTTCGATGATATACTTAATCTCGTACGAAGGATCACAACGAACAACTCCCAATAGAGTATGTGCCACCATATCACTGTTCAAATTCTTATGGTTTATACCAACAGAGGTAGATATACATGTGTGAGGCCTGTCATATTTTGTTATTTTCCAATAACCAGTCTTGGCCTTGAAAGAAGCGTGAAGTCCCCATCGACAAACGACCGTAGAATAATTATTTTGCACCGTAACTTTCACAAAATGCGTGTGCTATCCATGACACGGTACTCACGCCTGACTACTCTGACTGAATAATCCTTCACAGATGCAATAAGATCATTCTTATCTTTAAATAACATATTAACGCATAATTCACCTCTATCCGGATTGTAATAGCTTGTTTCCACTCTAGAAGGTACATCGACAGAATTAGGAGGCTCTTCCCCAAAAAACTTATTGAAAAATGATGGCATTTCAGAAGTGTTTGAAAGAAATGGTACGGTCTGCCTCTGTAATGTGGCACGAGGTTGTTATCGAGATGATGTCCCCTCATTGGGATTTGTAAAAGTATTCACTTCATCGTCATCATTCACTTCTTCTTCTTCAGACTCGCTATATGACATATCGGGTTCAGAATCAGTCCTCCAAATATCATCATTAGTGGCCAGATCCGGACAACGAGCACTGATATCTAATGTTGGATTCGGCCAATATGGAGCATGATTTTGTTCCGACGAGACATTGATATATTGATCCCAAGACCAACTTACATCATCGAAATTTATAGTACCGAGTCCTTCAGTAACCTGTGGAACATAAGATTCTTGATCCTGGAAACCACCATATATAGAAGTACCGGGTTGGTTAATGAAACCTGAATCGGATGCATGTGGAACGTAGGATTCAGGATCATCAAATCCAACATGATGCTCAATTGAATTTGCTTCCACGTATAAATGCAACACATGCATATTATCACATTGCATTATAAACTGTAAAGCATCATCATCAACGAGATTGACTTGAATTTCATGCCAAGATGATCTCTCCATGAATTAATATTTATTGACAACTTCATAGAAAAATTCGTTGGATCGATTCCTAACATTTTATGCACAACTTCAACCAACTCCAACAAATTAATAGATCGTAATACTCGTATCGGTCTAACAAATGGCAACAGATCCATTATCGATAACTACATGACCACCAAAATATAAGAGTACATCGATATTAGACATTTTGCCAATGAAATTTGAAAGAAAAATTTAGATGAAATTGATATCTCATTCGTCGAAGTTATCATCAATTATAAATACAACCATGTTGAATAATACTTCAATTCACGTGAAATTTCAGAATGCAGAGTTCACATGAAAGGAAAGCATCACAGAGTTCACATGAAATTACAGAGTTCATGTGAAAGTTGAAGAAATGGACGGCCAATAATAATAAAAAAAGGAAAAAATAATAATAAAATATACAGAGTCCGTGCTTTGTAAGCACGGACCCTGGCTCCACGTTGGAGCGTCCGTGCTTGGTAAGCACAGACGCCTCCACGTGAGCAGCGTCCGTGCTTCGCAAGCACGGATTGCAATATTTTTGAATTTTTTTAAAATTATATTTGAATTAATTTTTTAAAATTAAATTATTTATAAAAAACCCGTATTTATAGGTGTTGGATGAGAATCCTACTATAAATCGAATGATTTTCCTTCCAAAATTGTGAGATAATCATTCCATAATTTGAGATATCCATTCCATAATTCAAATAGCCATAATTAATAAGATTTCGTGTATTTTATATATGAATTTTGAAATTCACTATTGGTTGAATGTAGACTGCTTTCTCGTACATATTCATGATGTATCTGTACTCTATTGCAAATATGCTAGATTTTTTTTTAGAAAACTAACTTGTATACAATATTTCTTTCCAAATATGTTGATTTATCCTTAATTTCGAAATTAAGTTGTATCTCTTGCACTGGATTTCGAATTTCATGTATTTATTGCTTTTGAATTTCAAATATCATGTATTATTTAATATTTTCGAATTTATGATAACTCGAAAATAAATTCATATACATGTCTATATTTAAAAATTACACTCCCAAATTTTTAGGTTCTCACACATCTAACACTTGAATGACACGTTGATGTGTCAAAGGATATTCATTACACAAATATGTTTGGATTTTTTTTTATCTTCAACATTAAAAGTGGTACTATGAATATAGTCAATTCCAGAACATATTGCCATATTTCATAATTAATTTTTATTAATCAGGTACCAAATTGTCCTTATGTGGAATAATCATCCATGAATGGAAAATGAGTTATTATAGACGTTTATTATGTGTGAGAGAATATATGATTGAATACAAGCAATTATATATAGATGAATCAAACATTGTTAAAAATATTTAATACAAGGATACACATGTAGTCTCGTATAGATGAAAAGTGCTTTGCTAGAAATTTTATGTTTCAAGATATATAATAAATTTTGACATATAGTAATCAGTAATATTTCAATAAATACGCAAATGAATAAGTCAAAAAAATAATAAATATAAAATAATTTGTACAATCAAGTTATTTTATTTATATCATATTTTATTCCACATTTTATTATGTAACTCCTCTATTATGTAATTGTACATATCTTTATTTTGTTTATAACTTTTATGTGAATTTCACAACCATTAATACATACATAAGTCAAGCTCAATAAATTATTTAATATTTGCATCAAGTTAACCCAATATATGAAAATCAAACATACAAAACAAAGTCCCAAATTATATGTATATGAAAAAGCCCAAAGACTAGCCCCGAATGAAGCTCAGGCTATCCCATGATTAAGTCTGTTCTGACAATATCGAGACGAAATTATCTGCTACACTTGATGCTCCAAACCATGCATACACTTTGCTCAAACAAGCTTCATTTTCAAAATTTATTAAAAATTAAACTCACTAATTAAATATCATGTATGAATAAAATACAATTAATGATTGACAAAACATTAGATTCATCTATTTTTTTAAAAAAAATCGACAATAAATTGTACCCAGACACGATAGATGATTAAAACAACATATTGATGATTTTTTAAAAATAAAAAATAGATGAATCAGATGTTTTGTCCATGATTTATTTTATTTTCTTCATGCTTGATGTTTAATGCATTTATGTTTTAATAATTTTCACAAACGTATTTGTTTGAGTAAAGTGTAGCACATTTTAAACATCAAATGTAGAAGATGATTTTGTCTCGACAACACCATACCTTTTGAATGCAATATGAAAAGTGGGAGATGAAATCCAAATATTTAAATTTCAAGAAAATATATGCAATAATAAAGTCATATTTTAATATGTCCTTGTTATATATGTAATTTTAGGTAATTATTAATTTATGATAATCACATGACTATAGATTTATATAATATTCTTTCACACAATTATTATCTTATATATTTATCGAAATTATTAATTTATTACATTGGTCCAACTAGAAAAAATATTATTTTAGAAAGATTATTAATATATCTTGTATAGTTTATGGAAATTTTATTGCATGCATAGATAGAGCGACATATATAAGTGAAATTATTTTAATTTTCTTGTGATAAAAAATATAATAATTAGTTAATGAATGAGAAATCTATAATATATGGTAAGGAAATTTTTTTAAAGGAAATTAATTTATAGTATTATCTTTTGGATATGAATTTTTTTTTATTGGCGTTTTCGGTAATATTCCCAAATTATTACATATATCAGCAGATGTCTACTGCACTAATCGTTTGACGTGAATGATAAAATAATAATTAATTGCATAACACACTCACTATATACACCAAACATCATATAATTAATTATAATATCTATATCATGAAAACTATATAATAATAAGCAATGATAAATGATTTTATTGGATACACTAAACTGCATAATATTTTAATCATGAAAATACATTCAACACAGCTTCACTGATACAAGCTACTTAATTATGATAATCAAATTACACGGATAGAGCTAGCTTACAATACTTCAGCTAGCAAATCTTATTCTTCATCTAATACTATATATATATATATTAATTAACATAATAAATACTAATTTTTCGCACCCCAAACATTGTTATTCAGTTCCCAACTTGTGTATATATTTCTTGAAGTTATGTCATCGATCGGTATGAATAACAAGACGTGGAATACGAATAATGTCGCGAGATCTAACCCCTGTATGGCTTGAGGAGGGGCATCAAGGAGCCACTCAGATGGAGGGACATGACTTCATTGGTTGATCCCACCAGCTTTCCTCCTATGAAAACGGCTGGCACGGGGCCGTTGTACCCCATCCTCAGCAAGGCCTTCTCTATTTCCTTCCCTTCGGGATCGTGGTCGATGTTATGAACGTGGTACTTTGCCCCGAGATCTTGGAAAAGCATCTGAACTGCATAGCAAAGGCAGCATGTGCTTTTGCTGAAGATCAAGATGCCCTTTTCTGATGCAAGTTTCAGCACCTTCTCCATGACAAGAAAATGAAGATGTATAAAACCCTTTTTTGAAATCTTTTTTTGTTTTGTTTTGATATTTTGTGAATGTGATGTTGAAAAAGAATCAGATAATGCAATCCCAAGTGGCTGAAATTGCGATCTGGTTTGGAGCTCAAGGTTGCTTGCTTGAATTTTTAAGCCGTTTTGAAGCTCTATTTATATAGAAAAAAACTGCAGCACAAAGTGGAACTGGGAACATTGGAAAGACAGTGAACTTTTCACTGCTTCGATGCCGAGAACATGCTAATTATAAAATAAACTTTTAGAAGAAAGATATCTACTTCAAAAGAACCTCAAAAATTGCTCCTTTGAAAAAAAATATATTGTATTGGAATAAATTGTTTGATGGGACTTTCCATTACTTTTGCTAATAGAGAATATTGTTTAATGCTTGATTATATTGTTGTAAGTATGGACGAGGTAACACTTACTTGTTGGATGCGATGAAAATAGAAAAATTACACATCAAATAGATGAGTGATACATCATTGATTCTTACATAAATATGTACGGTGGATGCGCATCATATCATATCAAAACATGATAGTATTTAAATTAAGCCATATAAAGTTATCAAGTTTGTATCTGAAGCCTTGGAAGCTTATCAATCAATGCTTGGAGTTCTGTTCTATTCTTTTTTCCCCCAAAAAAAACCATCTTTGTTTTATTTTGAATTTTGGTCATGTAGTTGATTGGATTAATTTGATAATAGTTCAATTAGTTTGTTCCTGCAGGCAATGAGGTGGCTCTGGGACAGGTTTAGCCAATTTCATAACCCTCAGGTCAAGAAAAAAATGGATCTGGAATTGGATCTGCATCCACCTCAAAACCCGACAGATCCAATCTGGGTTGGAGCCCTCAACCCGTTAAATATTAGATATATTTTAAATTCTAGCGAACTCACAACAAAAAATTACAAAAATAATATATTCATCAAGATGACATCCAAACCGTGAAATTATTAATAATAAGTAAGCAAAAAGGGACGAAAAATATTTTGAATTAGAGTTATAAATTACATTTGTTATTTAAATAATATAATATATACATAAATTTTTATTAATATGTGTATCGGTGCAGGTCCATTAAAACTCATCACTCACTCCGAACCTGTTTTTAGACCATTGATCAGGTTTAGACCCGCCCGAGACCCACCTGACCTCGTTTTAACCTTATTCATTGTCATACCTATAATTGTTCCTCCTAATTTTAGTTATTTTTTGTTTAAGTAATAACATGGCGTCAGATATATCAGCAGTATCCAACATCATGTCAGTAACATCTAATGTCACGTGAAGCAATGCTTGACATCATAAACACACATCACGAGAAAATGGTTAAAAAGTGAAAAAAAATTATAGGATTAAAATAAATTTTAGCTAACTAAAGCACCATGACTCAACACAAATTAATTTATGGACTCTATATTATAAGTTCACAGTAAACTTGTCAAGGCGAGAAGATCTCCGAAGAAATTCTCTACGCAGTCAAGCATCGTCCATTTCCTTTTCCCTGACTTTCACCTTCATCACACGCACAAAACACACACGCAACTTCGTAGCTACCCAAATTTTAAGCTTCAGGTCAAGGTAAATTTTCCTTGATTAAAACAATATAGTAAATATATTTTTAAAATTTTCTTCATGTCTTATTGAATCACAAATCATATCTTTGTTATATATCGAAATTTTCACGACCCTCTCAAAATTGAAATATGCTATTAAGAAAGTTTTGAGTTATAATCAATTAAATTTTTGAAAAAAATTTTGGAAGTACATATGTTAACTCAAATTGGAATCAAATTTCTTCAGAGCTTACTTTAGAGTTACATATTATTTAACATCAACTATAATACATCAACTAAAATCAATATTTTACAATTAATTTAATTATTTTATTATTGCACATTCTGATAAAAATTTCTCAATGTAAATAGTTAAATCTCAGTGTAGCTCTTCTTTCTTTGATGGATGAAGCGAGAAGTAGACTCGAGATTCACAGTGAAATATTCTTTAAAGCAAGCATTGCAATTGTTTGTTTGTGTATTCAAGTATTCCAAAATATTTTGCTCCTATATCCATTTTTTTTACTTTTTACTGTTGCGTTCCGTTATGTTTCATCGATCCATGCCGTTCCACCGATAACACGACGTTTTCTATCTATGTAACGACGCTCCAAAGCATCAACGTTCACACCCCGAAACTTCGTCAAGGTGAGCCTCATTCCCGTTCTGGAACGGTCGTCCCGTTACCATTTTAGCAAACCATGATTACTGATACTATAGAATTCTAATAAACTTTCCAAGAAACGACGTTGTTCATTAAATACAGTTGATGATTAAAAGACCTGGAGTAAAAACACAAAGACAACCTTCTGATCGGTGGATTCAGGTGAGCCTTGTTGAAGATGATACATCTAGTTAGCACTTTCACGTTCCGTTCCGACCGTTACGGTTCTGTTCCACCGTTAAAACGCCGCTATAATGTCAAAGAACAGCGCCACAAAGCAATCACCGATTTTCCATGAAACTTTGAAACGCAATGACCGTTGCCGTTTTGGAACGGGAGTTCCGATCGCGCCGCGATCATTCCGGAGAACCATGCATGAAAGTAAGGAACAAGAATATATTATCATAATTAATAAAGAGATGAAGATGTGATATTTTTTGATGTTCCACAAACAGGGCATGTACGTACAATCGATCCTGACCAGTACTTTGGAAAAAGTTCCGCGCAAAATGGGAATCTAATTGACCGTCTGATATGCAGATTTGCAGATTAATATTCTTCCAAAAACTTTGCAGCTCAAGATGCTGGTCTTGTCAAGATTGATTAATAATTGGAAACCAGCTATGGAATCAAGATTTTTTTTTCAGCAAAGGGGCCGAAAAATGGTTTTCCAAAATAAACTTCTGCATAAAAGCCATTCATTCAAAAATTAAAGAAAAAAAGTTGTTTTCAGATGATTGCGACTCCTCGAATGGCCTTTGCTGCAAAGCACCGAATACTCGAGACCACTGATCGTCAATTTCTTCAGCGCGCAGATTCTGAAGAGGACCGGTCAATCCTTTTTGTGCAGATTCTTTTCCAATCATAGATTCGCAAATAGAATCGATATATTTTATCAACGGAGGATCTTACACAGATCACGAATAACAGGGCTTTCGGTGATCTGTGATTCTTGAACAACTTGTAGAATGGCTCCTCTCTCTTTTTAAACTCGGTACATACTATATATGTGTCGTACATATTGTTAATCAGTTTTAGTTATTTTACAAACAAACATATATATATATATATATATATATATATATATATATATATAATCTCAGGATATCATAGATATATCTCAGGATATCATAGATGAAATAATCATAGAAAAAAAACGAGCATAAAATCATTAGAATACTTCTGAACACAGGGTTCATCAACCCACAAACATAGCTGGAGCATCCCAAATAGAAACACTCAATCAAATGTAACTCTCGGCTAGAAATCTTCTAACTGGTCTTTCAAGTCTTTCAATTCAATCAGTGTCATTCTGTACAGAGTTCTAGAAATAAGAACAGTACCTGGCATTCATTCAATGCTGGAATCTATCTTTCTGACTGGAAGCAACTCTGAAATCCCATATGAGAAAACATCAGCAATTTCATATATCATTGGCAAATCAGCCAATGATAGGCTCGATTTCAGTAAATCAACTGAAAACATAAGGAATCCTTCCATTCATTTCCGTAATAATCGAGTCCTCAACATCGTTCATATCAAAGGAATTCTAAATCTAGAATCCTTACCGTAATTTCCGTTCATCAATCATATCTATCTGAATCTTTCAATCTCCTGGAAAAATCAACGGTAATTTTGTACTTGGTCAACATATCAGTACCGATAATAAAATCGAAATCGGACAACCCAAGTACAATATAATCTAACTCAATCTCATATCTGTCATACTGTAGTATACAAGATCTAACAGATGTCACTGATACAAAACCTCTCCCCAACAGAAAAGATATCAATACTACATAATAACTCGATAACCAAAGCATATATCAATATAATTCATTCAAGAATAATCGTATGGAATGCATTATTATCTATCAATACTTATGCAACATAACCATACAGGAAACAATTACCTGTCACTATCTTCTCAGATGCGCTCTGGGCCTGTTCCTTGGTCAAGGCAACACTCTGGCCTACTGTCTAGGAGGTTGGCTACCTGTCTAGCTTCCTCCTGGCCCTGGCTGTGATTGAGGAGTCGTCGGTGGTTGGAAGGAGTGAACAACCAGTGATTGTCTATCAGGCGGTGCCACTGATCCAGATGGTTCTGCTCCCTGAGATCTTCGGGAACCTCTCTGTGGACATACTCTAGCAAAATGTCCTGGCTGACGACAGACGTTGCAACTACCAAACACACCTCGGCATTGCTCTGTGGAATGTCTTCCTCCACATGTGCTACAATAAAATCCCGTATAACTCGGGCTAGAACTGCTGGAGCTAGATGAACCACTCCCTAACTTCTTAAACTGTTTCTTGTGAGCTTTCAGGAAATCTTTCTTTCCCCCACTACTACTGCCACTATCAAATCTAGACAGTGATTGCAAGAATTGAGCTGGAGGTTGTTGGTTCGGTGGGTGAGCAACATACGACATTCCTCGCTGTTGAATCAAACTTGCCTCAGCTCCCTTTGCCCTGTTCAAGGCGTCAGTAAAATAATGGGGTCGTTCCACATTTATCAATGCAGATATTTCAGGATTCAATCCGCTGATGAACTGATCAACTACAGCTTTATCATCTCCAGCCACCTGAGGAGCAAAACGTAGTAAAGTAGAGAATTTTGCCACATATTCTTCAATACTCAGCTGGCCCTGTTTCAAGTTGGCAAACTCTGTACTCCTATCTTGTCGGTACGATACTGGGAGAAATCTTTTATGAAACTCAGCTTTAAAGATTTTCCACGTAATCACGGTGCCATGCTGTTCTACTGCTTCTTTGGTTGCGATCCACCAACTCTTTGCGACCTCGTGTAGCTGGTGCCCAACCAATCTAACTCGGCGTTCATCTGGGTAATCAAGTGAATCAAACAGCACTTCAATATCATTCAGCCAACTCTCACAATCATCAGACGTCCCAGTCCCCTTCAGTATCTAGATCTAAGTACAAGTCCTGTATAAAAGTAAATCATAATAACTACTGTTCATTCCCTACATGTCCGGTGATGAAACAGATCTACTTCTGGGTCTGAATCTCCACGCTAAACTAGTCCTCTCTCGTCCTCGTCTTGACCCTTATCCTGTCCCACTTGTTGTCATGCACACATACAAACAAGACAACAGCCGGATAACTCCGGTGAGAAATACATTTCCAGTATAAATCATGTATACATGCATTTCATATAAACAGATATAAAAGCATGAAGCAGATATCTATAACATGTATCACAGTCAGAAACATAAATCGATATCAAACTGTAAATCACACTCTGAACATGTATCATAATTAGAAAACAGGAATCGATATCAAACGGTAAATCACACTCTGTGACTCTGACTAGACTCATTCCTAATCTAGGGATCCCGATCTGAATAAGAACGCAACAATCTCCCACCTACTCTACCGATTGTGGTGGCGGTACGTTCTTATTACGGACTTTGGTCATCTCTATATCGAATCTCGAAAATAGGAGTTGCTCTACTCCTAGGCAACATCGATATGACCAAACATTCGGTGTCTTGACATATCATGTCCAAAACTGGGCATATCCTGCCAATGACTAGGCATATCCTGCGAAAGACTCCTCACATAACAAATGCTTAACTATAATTCAATAAAATAAGCATATCAATCTTAAACACTGCCATATATCGAGGCAATGACAATCAAGTATGTGATTTTGGGAGACTCAAGTTAAATCAAACTCGAGTTGTGCAATCCCAAATCAATATTAATTTAGTACCTTTCTCTTCTCGATCTGACGAAGTCGAAGTCTCAAATTCAAATCTGTCCATATCAATCTGGCAATGACAATATCGAATAGACACGATATCAATATACTTCTCAATCAAATCAAGTACTAGATATAATCAGAACTCAATCATATTCTGTTTTAACGGCATAACTGTACAATCTCGAAATACCGGCAATACAATATTAGTATATACAATCAATAACTCATCTGATCCAAATCTGAATAATATCAATATACCCAGCAATACAGTATCAATCAGATATCAATCCCAACATCTCATAATTGATAACAACACAATTCTGATATCAATTCGGTCTAATCACAATCAAATCAACTCTGAAAATTCATAACAATTTCATACGGTATATGTTCTTCGATCTGGTTTCAATTATATGATGTCTGATATCGTAAGAACAACATATATGAATCATATCCGATTCTAGCAGTATCATAATTTCAAATCATAACAAAACGTAATAAAACTTAGGTCCAGTTAAAGCTCTTGTCGATAGGAACACGGTGCTATACTCGAATTCAAAATCGAACGGACGGATTTCTCAAAATCACAATTTTTGTATCACGAACTGAAATCTTTCCTCGGTTTCTTCTTTTCTCTCCTTCGTTGCTGTCTGAAGAATAAGCTTCCAACATATATATATATATATATATATATATATATATTGCATGCGAAAGTTAGGTGGCTTATCTCTTGTGCTAACACGTCTCGCGCATATGCGCGACCTCAACCGGCGCATATGCGCGAGACCTACTGGTCTCCGCGATAAGCTTCTCAACAGCTCGCGCATATGCGCGCACCAATTCCGCGCATATGCGCGAGGTTCTCTGGACATGGCATTTAGTTTCTGCACAGCCCGCGCATATGCGCGCACACTTCTCGCGCATATGCTCGAGGTCTTCTGCCACTGTCGCGCATATGAGCTGCTCCTTGTCGCGCATATGCACGAGGTGTTCTATCCTCGCACATATTTCATGTTTTCTTCCGTCTTTCCCAGTCTGATCCTTTCCGTTATAATCCCCTCAATTATCACTAAATCATTTCAGATTAACAGGATAAAAATCTCGGGCCTTACATTTCTCCCCCCTAAGATCTGATTTCGTCCCCGAAATCACAGGCAATTCAATTAGATATCAAATCAAATATCCATCAGATACAATAAGGAATGGAGAATAAAAATGGAATAAGAATACTCACATCAATAAAACAATTATGGGAATCTCTGTCTCATATCTAACTCAGTCTCCCAGATAGCTTCTTCGATGCTATAACGACTCCACTGAACTTTCTCAAGCGGAATAGTCTTTGTTCTGAGCTGCTTTTCTTTACGATCGAGAATCTAAATCAGCTTCTCAAAGTAATTCAGTGTCTTCTCCAGTTCGGCCTCGTCTGGCTGAATAACATGTGAAGCATCATACATACATCTCCTCAATAACAATACATAAAAATATCAGGTATCTTCGATAAAGAAGGTGGTAATACGAGTCGATAGATATGATCTCATATCTTCTCGAGAATCTTATACGGCCCATTATAATGTGGAGACAACTTCCCGTTCTTGTCAAATTTGATAGCTCATCTGAAAGGTAAAATCTTCAAAAATACTCGGTCTCATGCCTCAAATACCAATGGTCTACGTCGAACCTTGGCATACTTGACATGTTTCTCTTGAGTTGCTTTCATTTTCTTCTGAATCAGCTTCACTTTTTCTGTCATATCTCTGATCATATCAGATCCAATCTCAGGCACCTCAGAGATATCATCCCAATATAGAGGGGATATGCATTTCTTACCGTACAACGCCTCAAACGGTGCCATCTCTATACTCGTCTGATAGCTATTGCTGTACGACAACTCACAACGTGGCAATGAATCCTGCCAACTAGTGCTAAGATCAAGCACTATAGCTCTAAGCATATCCTCCCAAGATCTGGATAATCCACTCTGACTGTCCGTCAGTCAGTGGATGATATGCAGTATTCAAACATAATTTCGTACCTAGAGCCTACTACAACTCTGTCAAAAGTGCGAAGTAACCGAAAATCATGGTCTGGAACAATCCACTTTGGTACTCTATGCAGTCTGACCACCTCTTGGATACAGATCTCTGCCATTGGATCATATCTGTACGTCATTTTGTACGAAATAACACATGCGAATTCGGTCAATCTATCAATCACGACCCAAATCGCATCACAACCTCAGGAGGATCTCAGTAACTTCGTTACAAAATCCATGGAAATGTGATCCCATTTCCATTCAGGAATAGGCAAATTATGTAATAGTCCTCTTAGTTTCTATCTTTCTGTATTTACATGCTGGCAATTCAGACATTTTGATACAAACGCTGCAATATCTGATTTTATCTGTTTTTTTCTCAAAAACTGTCTTTTCAGATCATTGTACATTTTCTGCCATCAGGATGAACGCTGAATCGACTGCTATGTGCTTCTGACAACATCTGTCGTTTCACATTTGAAATATTCGGCACCCAAAACGATTATTAACATATAACACACTGTCACAAACCTGTTACTCTGATCGATGCCCTGCTCTGACTGTCGATATCGAGTTCTGCACATTCTGATCAACTTTCTGAACTGCTTTAATTCTCAAAATCAGCTCTAGTTCGGACTGTACAATATAAATTTTCCACTGTCTACTATCTGTTTCAAACACGGATTCAGAACAACAGCAATATTCAATCAGATTCAAAATATATAGTATGAGTTAGAATATTACTTGTATTTTTTTAAGTCTTTTAAATAATCAAATTTTTATTTACGTCATGGAAGTTAATTTTTTTTTTCCTTTTGGCCTTAATTCGCGTAAAAAAATTACATATCATCAAATATTATTAATATGATATTTGATATTATTTAAGTGACACAAACATAGTTGACAATTGACATATGGTGCCCGCATATTGAGCTGAATGCTGATTTTCCTCTAGATTATAAATGGTATGCCATGGGAATCCAATAAAATATAGAGTATGTCTTTGTGAGACGGTCTCACGAATCTTTATCTATGAGACGTGTCAACCCTACCGATATTCACAATAAAAAGTAATACTCTTAGCATAAAAAGTAATACTTTTTCATTGATGATCCAAATAAGCAATCGTCTCACAAAATACTATACGTGAAGCCGTCTACACAAGTTTTTGTCTAAAATGTATGGCTCTTCTTATGTGTATTAGAAGGTCGACGCCTCACATTTTACATACATTACAATCTTGTGCACCATACTTATATATAATTAATATAGTCAACGAAGGATTTGTATTTCGTAGCTAAATCTATCATTGTTGCCTGATTACCGTGTTTTTATAATATCTTTCGCGAACTTAGCAACGGTATACAAAAAACTGACGCTAATAGCGACGATGTTCATTATACAATTGCGATGGTGTTCTGAAAAACCAGTCTCCTAAACTAATCGTAATTAAAATTAAAATCATCGCTAATTGTGCGACGATTTTAATAGAAATCTTTGCTACTTCTGTGCCGGTTTTATTAAATCCATCGCTAAATAAATTATTTTTTTTGAAAAATAGTTTAAAATAATTAATTTATATTTTAATTCTAAAAATTAATTTGTTATGTTTGTTTTTAAAATTTTAATATTTTTAATAAAATATTGGTAATCACTCTTTTTTTACATAAAATAGTTTCAAATGATGAATTTTATATATACATAAATAGATAAAGTAGTATAGAATAAAATTAATTAGGTTTAGCTACAATAATAAGTTGAAAAGACAGTGAAATTTTTCCTCAGGCAAAGTTACAGCATCTTGGCTTGAAATTTTCCCTCAGGCAAAGTTAGGAAACTTAATTGCTCCAATATCAGATCACACACCCATTTGTCTCAATACAGAAAACTCAGTGAGCTATGATCATCGAAAAGAATTCATATTCGAAAACAGATGGCTAGAGGAACCGGACCTCAAGGATCTTATGATGCAAACATGGAATGTCTCAACTACACAAGATGTAAGCATTAAACTTACACATTGTGCAGAATTTTTAAGATTATGGAGCAAAAATAAAACAACAAATTTATGAAAGGAAATAAATGCATGTCATATGCGATTCGCATCACTGAGGAATGAGAACTGATCCAAACTCGGTAGAACAATACGAAAATGCAAAGAACCAGCTTGTTAATTTAATGATGAAAGAAGAAATTTATTGGAAACAGAGAGCAAAATGCTATTGGCTCAAGGATGGAGATTCAAATACGCGTTTTTTTTCATTCTAAAGCTTCATCCAAAAGAAGGAAAAACCGAATTGAGAAGCTACAAGAGGACAGTGGGATGTGGGTTGAGGATGAAACTAGAATGGGTGAGATGATTCATGAATACTTTGTCAGTCTATTCTCACGAAGTACCGGAGAGTGTGATTCGATTTTGGACACTATACCCACCAGAATTACTGTTGCGAATTTTTATTACTACCGCAAGTGTACGGTGTCAAGTTTTAGTACTGGTTAGAGTACAGATATCGATTTCACGAGGAGTAATTATTTAAAACTGTATATTAATTACCATAATTGACATAGTTCAACTTTATTTAGAGAAATCAAATAGATGGTTTATAATCAATTCAGATAAAATAGCGAATTATGTAAATCTTATGCACATAGGCGAAATTAAATGAGTAAAGCACTCTAGAGATATGATTTCGTCGAGTCTCCCCTATGCTATATTAAAATCATCTAACATATTATTAATCCGCACCATATTTATTTAACAAGAACTCACAATATTTTTTATTCCCTTTTTCAAGTGATAAATAGAACTGTATTACCTATTACCGATTTTAATATGTTTATTCAAAATCATGTAACACGTAATAAATGCAAACAAGGTTCTCTTATGGATTCGCCAAAGTTATACGTCTTTTGCACGTTATAAACATCTGACGATGTGATTTCCTCTGTCCTAATTTCAATCCCCTCTTTGGAGTGTTAGATCTCAATTATTAGATCAGTCGAATTATGGCCAGTAATCCAAAAGCATTAAAGACAAGAAATCAAAAATAAACACGATGAATTAATTCAATGAAAATTCAAAACGTCAATAACATAGGTTCGACCACAACTACGTCAATCTCTAGAAAATAGAATTAGTTCATACTCAAATCTAGATCACTACAAAACCTGTTTGTAATCATTAAAACGTAAAAGTAAAGAACCGAATTAGAAAAGTGTTAAAGAGAGATGAAAGTGCGTCTCCGTGTCCGGATTCAGCGTCTTCTATCTCCGTTCTTCGCGTTCCGTCCTCCGTGTGCCTCTGACTTTTTCGCCTTTTTGCGTATGAGTAATCCGCTGTGTCACTATTTTTCCGAACCCCCCTTTCCAAAACTCACGTCGTAACCTATTTACTTATGAGATTCACGCCGCGAGCATATGCGCGCCCTAGGCTGGCGCATATGCGCGGACCTTTCTGTTTTGCATTGACTTCGGTGTATCTTCTCGCGCATATGCGCGACACTGACTCGCGCATATGCGCGAGTCTCACTGCCTTCAGAGCTGGACTTCTTGCATGTTTTTTTTCTAGGTGCCATTTTCACTTACCTTCGCGCCCAAATGACAGCCTTACCTAGGTTCCTGCAATCACACCAAAAAACAACAAAAGCGCATAATTCCGCCCAAAAAGACTAACAATCTATATGAAGTATAAGGATAATTTAAGTGCATAAAATGCACTAATCAAATCCCCCCAAACTTGAACTTTTGCTAGTCCCGAGCAAAATAAAAAAAATAGTAGATAGACTAAACTTAACACATCCTAACGAATGTAACTGAATGAACAAGAGTTGTGGAATAAAGGATAACCACTAGCCTCAGAGATTACAGTCCTCATCATATTGAATCAAACACATACCACATTACTCACAGTTCACGTGCGTGTGTGTTTTGCTATTCTTGTCTACCCAATCCAACTGCCAAGATAAGTTCATAACTTTTTATCTCATAAAATTCTGGACTCCTCGACACACATGTAATTAGCAAAAACTATTGAAGCACACATTTTACCTTCACAAATCAACATGACTTATAGGGTAACATTTGGCTAAACAAAATGGCAATCTGAAAACAATAATTAACCAAACAAAGTCCAATATCATGATATGCGCACATGTACACAATCAAATTCTGTGTCTATCGACGGCAATTTTCAAGTGTCCATAGGCTTAACTTTGACAACTCTTCTCCACTAGTATATTGGGTACATGTGACTCGGTTAATATGTCTTTTAAGCTTATAACGTTAGGCTATGGCTAATGGCTACAAATGAAGATAGGGAATCAAAAGTGAGAGAAACAAACCAATTTATTTTTCAACACCTATCTCCCATTTCTCATGTTTCACCTCCACTTGGATCGTCACAACATCTTTACCATTGTTTGTTCCTTTTCATATCAACACGCCATACTCCTTTATTTCTTTGTTCAACTTCTTCTTCTCCCTTTTCTCAACATCTCTTTTTTTTCCTTCTTTTCATAGAAATTCATTTCTTTCTTTTCATCTTTTTCTTCTTTTTCCGATGATATTCTCAAACATGGGACACTAGGGTCTAATATGATGTTATGGGTAGGATTGAAAGGCTCAAACGTTTCAAAAATCACCTAAATCATCCCTAAGTTACACAATATTCGTAGTTCGCCTCGAAGAGTGCCAAACCAAGTTCTAGACTACTTTCAATTTACCAATCAACAAACACAGATAGATCATGTTGTCGGGTATTCAAACAGAACAAATCACACATCTCATTCTCATTTAGGCTCAAAGGGATAACAATTGACAAATTATTTTAGGAAAAACAGGCCCAACATAAATCAAAGACTGCCTGAATCATTTTTGTGTTAGTGAACATGTAACTCAACAACAAGTAATCAACATGCAGGTTCTGGAGTCCATTCATACATTTCAAATCACAAACCACTTGAATACTCTCTTGACATCGGATGTATCAACAATCATAGCAATCGTGAATTCGTGTGTAAACGGTTAAGTAAAGATAGCATGCATTTAGATTTGTAATCATGGGACAACATGTGTTTCGGGTCAACTCTCGTCATTGTTTGGTTATTACCTTAATTCCACAACTCTAGAAAAAAAAAATTTAACGATTAAAAATGGACATACAGACTAAAGTAATTTTTTTTATTTTTATTTTTTTTTAAAGCATCAAAATTAAAACATCAAATCAAATCAAATCACCCCCCCAAACTTAAAGTATGCATTGTCCTCAATGTATAAACAAGAAAGAACGGGACAATCATACCTCCCACGACGAGCGTCAGTGCTCGTCCGTCACCATCGTCGTCATCCTGTCCATGTTCTGGGGTAGGGGCTGGTAAGGGGCTCCAGGGTACTGTGGTGGACAAACCGGTGGCTGGGGAAATGTCGGATCCTCTGGACCTATAGGTGGAAACCGCTGAGCAAGCACGACAGTAAAGTCCATCATATATCCCATGAAATGGTCGGTGTGGTGCTGAAGCGAATCTAGCACCTGGCGCTGCTCAACTAGTAACCTCCTCTGGTCCTCCATCTCTCTCTGAAGTCTACAAAATCGGTCTCCCCTGCGCTGTCGGGCTGCCTCAGGTGGTGGTGGTGGTGGAAGCTGTGGTTGTGGGAGCTCATCTTCATCTGGATACTCGTGGGGAATATAAGAGGCAGCTCCAAAGAAGGCAACAATGGGGGCCTTCGGTTTAAGCACTTGCTCATCAGGCGACCATGACACGCCGGCCTGTCTGCATAGATCGGTAACAATGTGAGGGCATGGAAGGGCGACCGTGGCTAACCCTGTGCCAGGCTCTCATGATCGATCCATAAATTATTTTCCCCAAGTCAACAGATTTGCCCATCACAATAGCAAAGACAAGTGCAACTTTGTCTTTGGTTACATCATGGTAGTGTGAGGATGGAAGAACCCGAGCCAACACGAACGATGTCCACGCACTTGCATTGGGGCCCATATCGGATTTTTTTAGAGAAATTGGACCACTCGAGATCATTTTTCATGTTGCACCTGCCTGACATAAGGTCCGAATGACCTCTGAATAATTAACCCCATCTTCTAGAAATTCACTGTACTCGTCTTGGTCGAGGCTTGGCATCTGATAGATCATGTTTATCATTTGAGAGTCAAACGATACCAATTTACCTCTCACGAATACTTTCGACTCGTCATGGTGTATCCGCATATTAGCATTGAACTCCCGCACAACTGAGATCACAAGCATCTAGAGGAGGGTGAGCAAATTCAATCCATTGTCTTCGTTCCAGTTCATTCACAATCACACCACGTGCTATCGATAAATTAAATCCCCTCTCCGGGATGATGGACCGAGTCATAGAGCTCTCATAAATTTGCTGGGCTTCCTCATTCCAAAATCGGTGCGAATCAAAACTTGCGGAAGATGAAGCACCCTTCTTTGATTTTTTTTCGGCGCCATATCAATTAGCTATGCAAAGCTCACACCCAAAAATAAATTCAACAAGCGAGAAACACAAATCCAGGATAATCACACCAACGTGCGTAGCAGATATAATCTCACCCACCAACTAATCCGGTTAGCAATATAACGTGCAAACTCAGTCACAAACTACTTTAGATCAACGAGAATTAACCAAGTCAAAATAACAAAGGTTCCCCAAATAAATCGAACCCAACTTCTAATTACTCCGAATATTTGAACAAAAAATTCTGGATAAAATCTTACTGGCATGAGAGAATAACTAGAAATCGGAGTGTGGTTGGAATTCCGGTGGTGGGCAAAGGTGGCGGTCGGTTTTTTCGACAGTGCGAGATGGCTGCGTTGCGGAGAAAGAGACGGCTGTTGTGTCTGAGGAATGGAGCGGCTCTTTGAAATTCTGATGAAGGGTTCGCGAAGTTATTTTTTTTATAAATGGTGCGCGCCCTAAGGCGGCGCATATGCGCCAAGGTTACTGTATCACATGTGGTCATACCGCGCATATGCGCGCCCTGAGTGGCGCATATGCGCCTAGACTTCTGCCTGTGTGCGTGCCTTGAGTGGCGCATATGCGCGGAACCTTCTGCCTGTGTCACGCATGTGCGTGCCTTGAGTGGCGCATATGCGCGGAACCTTCTGCCTGTGTCACGCATGTGCGCGAAAATAAATCGCGCATATGCGCGATGCACACTGTCCATAAGCTTTTCGAATTTTTTTTAAATACCTGCAAAAATAAAACAATTCAAATTAATACTTGAATAGAGAAAATTAAAGTTTAATAACTAAGGAATAAAAATAAAATAATAAAACGGATGCAAAAATTAAATGTGGGTTGCCTCCCACACAGCGCTTGGTTTATTGTCATCAGCCCGACTGTCACGAATCTTGTTCATGGTGGGTCATATGATTTCTTGGATGCCCTTATTGCCAGCAGTTGATCTTCAACTTCCATGGTCATCTTTCCTCGTTTCACGTCAATGATGGCTCCAACAGCAGCCAATAATGGTCGTCCTAGAATGACGTGAACGTCCTGACTATTCTCCATATCGAGTACCACGAATTCTGCTAGAACTTTCAATTTGTCAATCTTAAGTTCAACATCTTCCACAATGCCCAATGGCACCTTCACCGATTTATCTGCCAGCTGCAAGCTTAATTCTGTGGGTTTTATCCTGGTTAGTCCAAGTTTCTCATAGAGAGAACTTGTCATTATATTCACGCTTGCTCCTGAATCACATATAGCTTTTTTCACTAATTGACCCCCTATTTCACATGGTACAATAAATTCACCGGGATCTAGCAACTTCTGAGGAATATTTCTTCGTGTTCCTTCGGTAAATTCACCTTCCACTTGATCTGCAAACTCATTATTAGTGTGTAGGTTCTTGAGATCTTCAAGACCTTTTTTCTTTTGAAATTCAGCTTGTAATTGTAAAAATATCTGGGGGTAGGGAAGTAAAAAAATATCAATGCATTGATTTAAATCATACCTGTCATATTTCTTACCTCGGGCTCTTTTGGGTGGAGTTAGCTTTTCATCCCGAATAGGTGTGAGTTCAACCTCCTTCTCTTCTCTGCCTACCACACCAATCTCTTCATGATGTTTAAAAATGGCATTCACTTCTCTTAGATTTGGGTCTGCAGTCTTTTGAACTACGCCTGACGGTTGAGACGTGAGTTGCTTCGTTATCTGCCCCACTTGCGATTCAAGGATTTTCAAGGTAACACCAATACTTGCCATGTGGGTTTCTAGGTTGTCAAGCCTAGACTCACTCCTAGCCATCCACTTACCAGATTCAACAACAAATGTCCCAACTAAATCCTCAAATGATGGCTTCCCTTCCCCATTTGATGTATTGAACCCCGATGGAGGATTCAATACATTCTTATTATTTGCATATGAAAAATTCTCATGATTTCTCAATCCAAGGTGATAAGTATTAGGGGGAGGGTTACCTCGATATCCTCCATAGCCTCCAAAGTTCTTGTTGTTGATGTATTGGACTTCTTCAGGAAAATGTGATTCTTCAACAACAACCGGTGGTCCCTCAGTGTTTGATGTACCCACTTTATTCATAGTCGCTATCTGTGTAGTCAATGCTGATACTTGCGCAGTGAGTGATGTGATAGGATCCACAGCATACACTCCAGCAGTACTCTGTACTCCTGACCTCTCAAACGGCCATTGGTAGCTGTTAATAATCATCTGCTCAAGCAAGTCGTAGGCTTGAACAGGAAATTTGGCAAAGATCGTGCCACCTGCCGCTGCATCCACTGTTGTCCGTGTCTGACCATTCAACCCGTTATAGAAAAGCTCAATCTGTACCCAGTATTCAAAACCATGATTCGGGCACCTCCGCAACAATTCCTTGTACCTTTCCCACGCCTCATAAATCTGCTCAAAGTCAGTTTGCCTGAAAGTACTGATCTCAATCTTCAATTGCGCAGACTTTGCTGGGGGAAAATATTTAGAAAGAAATTTCGTCGCCAGCTCCTGCCATGTAGTGATACTTCCCAAGGGAAGTGATTGGAGCCATCCTCTCGCCTGGTCCCTGAAAGAAAATGAAAACAAGCGCAATCTAATAAGATCATCAGAAACATTATTAATTTTTACCGTATCCGTGATCTCGAGGAATGTCCTCAGGTGCACGTGAAGATCAGCAGTGGCAGTTCCTGCAAATTGGTTCTGTTGAACCATATTGATCAGGGCAGGCTTCAGCTCGAAATTGTTGGCATTTATGGTCCCCCGAGCAATGCCAGAATAATGTGCATTGATCACTGGTCTGAAGTGATCTCTGATCGGTATAGCCTCTGGCGGCATATGTCTGTCATTCTCTCTGTTCTCAGCCATGGCTAGGATTTCTTCCCTTCTAGCTTTTCTTAGCCTCCGTGCAGTTCTTTCGATTTCTGGATCTAAGATAAGCAAGTCAGGGCTTTGCGATCTTCGCATGCACTGTCACATAGAGAAAAATGAATGACTCAATCGATATAAAATAAAAATAAAGGTTCTAAATTAAAATCTAGACTAATTGATAACAATACTGATATAAATTCAAATTTTGACACTCCCCGGCAACGGCGCCAAAAACTTGTTGCGAATTTTTATTTCTACCGCAAGTGTACGGTGTCAAGTTTTAGTACTGGTTAGAGTACAAATATCGATCCCACGAGAAGTAATTATTTAAAACTGTATATTAATTACCATAATTGACATAGTTCAACTTTATTTAGAGAAATCAAATAGATGGTTTATAATCAATTCAGATAAAATAGCGAATTATGTAAATCTTATGCACACAGACGAAATTCAATGAGTAAAGCAATCTAGAGATATGATTTCGTCGAGTCTCCCCTATGCTATATTAAAATCATCTAACATATTATTAATCCGCACCATATTTATTAACCAAGAACTCACAATATTTTCTATTCTCTTTTTCAAGTGATAAATAGAACTGTATTACCTATTACGATTTTAATATGTCTATTCAAAATCATGTAACACGTAATAAATGCAAACAAGGTTCTCTTATGGATTCGCCAAAGTTATACGTCTTTTTCACGTTATAAACATTTGATGATGTGATTTCCTATGTCCTAATTTCAATCCCCTCTTTCGAGTGTTAGATCTCAATTATTAGATCAGTCGAATTATGGCCATTAATCCAAAAGCATTAAAGACAAGAAATCAAAAATAAACACGATGAATTAATTCAATGAAAATTCAAAACGTCAATAACATAGGTTCGACCACTACTACGTCAATCTCTAGAAAATAAAATTAGTTCATACTCAAATCTGGATCACTACAAAACCTGTTTGTAATCATTAAAACGTAAAAATAAAGAACCGAATTAGAAACGTGTTAAAGAGAGATGAAAGTGCGTCTCCGTGTCTGGATTCAGCGTCTTCTATCTCCGTTCTTCGCGTTCCGTCCTCTGTGTGCTCTGACTTTTTCGCCTTTTTGCGTATGAGTAGTCGGCTGTGTCACTATTTTTCCGAACCCCCCTTTCCAAAACTCACGTCGTAATCTATTTACATCTGAGATTCACGCCGTGAGCATATGCGCGCCCTAGGCCGGCATATGCGCGGACCTTTCTGTTTTGCATTGTCTTCGGTGTATCTTCTCGCGCATATGCGCGAGTCTCACTGCCTTCAGAGCTGGACTTCTTGCATGTTTTTCTTCTAGGTGCCATTTTCACTTACCTTCGCGCCCAAATGACAGAATTACCTAGGTTCCTGCAATCACACCAAAAAACAACAAAAGCGCATAATTCCGCCCAAAAAGACTAACAATCTATATGAAGTATAAGGATAATTTAAGTGCGTAAAATGCACTTATCAATTACAGTAGCAAAAAATTATATGCTATTAGCTCCTTTCACGATGGAAGAATTTACAACAGCTGTTTTTCAAATGGATCAAAACAAATCCCCGGGCCTGGATGGATTCAACACAAACTTTTACCAAAAATTTTGGGACTTCGTGGGGATGGATGTGTTTCAGACAAGCTTGGAGTGATTAGAACAGACACAACTTCCCTCTAAGATAAACGATACAAACAGTTATCTTGATTCCAAAGTGCGAGAAACCATCAAAGGTGACATACTACAGACCTATTGTGCTTTGTAATGTGTTGTACATAATCATTTCAAAAGTATTGGCAAACAGAATGAGAAATATCATGCCAAACATTATCTCTGATTCTCAATCTGCGTTTGTGAAAAGAAGATCGATCACAGACAACTGTTTGATTGTATTTGAAGTTTTGCACTACATGAAAGGGAAAAAAAAGGTGTTAAAGGAGAAATGGCAGTGAAAGTAGACATTAGCAAGGCCTATGATAGAGTTGATTGGGGGTACTTGCGAGGCACATTAACTAAAATGGGATTTGCGGAAAAATGGACAGATATCATGATGATGTGCTTCTCCTCGGTGACATATCATGTGTTATGGAATAACAAATCTACTGAACCAATAATCTCTTATAGAGGGCTAAGACAAGGAGACCCACTCTCTCCCTATTTGTTTATATTATGTGCTGAGGGTCTGACATCGCTTTCAGTGTAAAAATGAAGTACGTGGCCTGATCCATGGAGTCAAAATCTGCCGGGGTGCACCCATTATCTCACACTTATTATTTGTCGATGATAGTATCTTCTTTTGTCGAGCTAACCAAGCAGAATGTATGGCATTGAAAAATATATTTTATGAGTATGAAAAAGCCTCTTGAAAGGCTATCAACTTCTCTAAGTCTGCTGTGTTCTTTAGCCGAAATATCTCACTGGAGCAACAATCAACTTTGACTAACATCCTCAAAATTGAGGAACCGTTGAATACATGGCGATACTTGGGGCTTCCGTCAATGATTGGTAGGAAGAAACGAGCGATATTCAGTAACTTGAAAGATAACACGTGGAGAAAAATACAACATTGGAAGAAGCAGAAACTTTCAAGAGCAGGGAAATAGATCTTGATAAAGGCCGTTGGCCAAGCTATTCCGGCATATTGCACGCAAACTTTCCTTGTGCCGACTTCCTTATTAGAGGAACTCCAGAGAATTTTAAACTCATTTTTGTGGGGTTCAAAGCAAGGAAATATCCGAGGAATTAACTGGTTGAATTGGGAGCATATGTGTATCTGGAAAGACGAAGGGGGGCTGGGTTTTCGAAACTTGCAAGTTTTTAATCTAGCATTATTAGGGAAGCAGGGATGGAGGCTTCTCACAGCTCCAAATGCATTAATCAGCAGAATCTTCAAAGCAAAATATTATCCAAGAGGGATTTTTTTAAGTGCAAAACTTGGTCATAACCCAAGTTTCACTTGGCGTAGCATTTGGAGTGCACAAATGGTGCTAAATAAATGATGTAGGTGGAAAGTTGGGACCGGCCATAATATTAACGTATGGAATGACCCTTGGTTGCGAGATGAAACAAATTTTTTTGTGTCTATTCCTGTTAATCCTGAGTTGAATGGACTGAAGATGAGCGAGCTTCTCATTCCGGGGTGCCAGAGTTGGGATTATGAATTGTTACTTCGAATATTTCAGTAACAGAGATGTACAAGAAATATTGAATATTCCACTACCTTCAACGTTGCGGCATGATCGAATAATATGGCACCAAACAAATGATGGAGTACACTCGGTTAAAAGTGCCTACAGAATACTCATGGCAGAATTAGAGCAACATAGAACTGCAAATAATATAGAGAAATGGAAAGAGCTATGGAAGTTAAAAGCCCCAGCAAAATTTAAATTCTGAATTTGGCAAGCCTGTCAAAATTGTCTTCCTACAAGAAAAAACCTTAGTGGGAGGGGAATAAACTGCCCTCTAGTGTGTGTGATCTGTAGCATGGATATGGAGAATACATGGCACATATTTGTCTCATGCCTCTATGCAGCACAGTGTTGGAAAATCTCAAATATGAAGGATATTGTTGACCAATGTGCAGAAAACGCTGATGGATTTGTCGACTGGTTCTTCAAGGTACTAATGGCAGGAGATAAGGTGAATGTAGGTAAATTTGCAGCTGTGCTCTGGAGAATTTGGAAACAAGGGAACAATAAACTATGGAGAAATACGATCGAAGAGTGCAACCGGCAGTCTTCAATGCACTGGAGTTCCTTTATGATTGGTTGGCCATAAAAAAAAAAGAACAGGGGGCAAGGAAAATAATGCAATTGAAAGAATGCCTGCAGAATGGAGAAAACCACAATATCCGTTCTTGAAGTGTAATGTTGACGCAACATTATTCACTGAAACTAGAAGTATGAGATTTGGTATGGTAGTTCGTGATACTGAAGGAAAGTGTATTGGATGTCGATCAATGGTAATGGAAGGGCTATACGAGGTGAATAAGGGAGAAGACATGGGATTACGTGAAGCTCTTTCATGGATCCGCGAAATGAATTTCAACCAAGTAATTTTTCAAATGGATGCTCAAATAATTGTGAAGGCTATTACCTCTACAAAAGTTGACGAATCTGATTTTGGAGCTATAATAGAGGATTGTCGGAGTATTTTGCAACATGACCAAGTTTTTCTATTGCCTTTATTAGTCGGTTAGCCAACGGGGTTGCTCATGCTTTGGCAAAGAAATCACGATCTTATTCTAACCCGTGTTATTGGTCGATTCCACCAAATCACATTCGTGATATTGTAACTCGAGATGCCCTTATTTATAAATAAATTTTATATTTATTTCAAAAAAAATAAGTTGAAAATATTTAAATAAACACAAATATTCTAAATCCAAACATAATATATGCATATAAGATATATATATATAATAAAAATGTGAAATAACATCATCATCCAAATATCTTAACATCATATGGCGTCTCAGTCTCGTCGTCTTCATAGTTCTCGTCTTCGTCACCATCTCCATCATTTTCTTCATCGTCATCTCCACTATCGTTGCCCACGTTGTGTGATGGCCCGATGTACTGCTACGAGTAGTCTTTTCCATGGAAGAATCTATCATCGTATGAGGGTCCTGCTATGGAAAAACCACTGTGTGAGTGTTTACCTGCGAAGCGGACACTATGCGAGGATCTGCAGGGTGTTGACTGTCTGGCTGTTGGTGTATGGGCCGCTACCATGGAAATCAACAACGGCTGGCTGATATAGGTGGATTTTACTTGTTTTTCATGTCATATGATGTCCCATTGTGTTGCATTTATCTTTTAGATTGCATGCATTTTGTGTTTTTTTGGCATAATTTATGTTTCCTTGTTGCTCATAAGACTTTTGGTTGAAAATGCAGGCAATTCGTAGATAAAGTGAAAATAATGGGAAATTTTCGAGAGTCATCCGCCCGGGTGGAAACTTATGTCCGCCCGGGCGCGTCGATTAAAAAGTTAAAACAAGATTTGTGCAAGCCATCCGCCCGGGCGGAAACTGATCTCCGCCCGGGCGCGTTTGTAATTTAGAAAATATTTCTTGGCCGATTCTTCCCTTATTTATTGATATGGATGATATGGAAGGGGAGATTGGACGTTTTTAAAGGGATTCAGACATCATTCAGCAGAAAAGAGTCTAGAGAAGGAGAAAAGCTTGAAGAAATTTCTTGGAGTTGAAGATTCGAAGATTTCCGGACATCGTTCTTCGCGTTTTTCGTCAAGTTTAGTATTTCTTGTTTAGTAGTTATCATTTAAACATTGTTTCGTTTACTTTTACTATGAATTCGAGTAGCTAACTAAAATATTTGTTGGGATTTAAGGGGATCCTACCCTGAAGTCGATTTAGTTAATTCGTATTTCAATTGTTGATTTGTTCTTGAGTATACTACTATTTTTATTACGATTATTAAAGCATAGCTAACTTTAATAATAGTCTCATATCGTGAGTGAGTTCGAGAGAATAGCTTGTGATAGGATCGAGTAGTATAGTCCGTGGATCTGCAATTTACATAAAAATATTAAATTGGATACATGTCGATAGTTATAGTTCTAAGGGTCGAAAACTAGGGGATTTCATAGATCGATATGCGATTCACTCTTGATAAATAATTAAAGACATTTAATTACTCACGGAGCAGAATTAGTTTGACATAGCTTGAGAAGGCGTGTTCAATTGGATAGGAAATCTTATCGGAAGCATAAATCATTATCGAACGAATTAATTAATTAACGAGGGGTAGGTGAACTGAAATTCCGAACAAATTCACTCCTCATTGAAATTTAATAAATTGGTCTAGATTCTATGTCTCATTATTTAATTCTTGAGTTTTATCTTTGATTTTTATCTAATTTTAGTAGTCATAAACAACCATTCAAATTCCGTTGCTAAGGATTTGATAACTGAAAATAATAATTGCAAAATACAGTCTCCAGTGGAACGATACTCGTACTCGCGTACATTATACTATTACTTGACATCGTGCACTTGCGATTAATTTTCGAGCATACAAAATCATATTTTTATTAAGGATTCCACAGTGCAAGTTTTGTTCGATCAAGTTTTTGGCGCCGTTGCCAGGGACTGTTAATTCACAATTTTATTTTTAGTTATTTTCTTTAGCATTGTTTTATTTTCTTGAGCTAACACTCCATATTATATTCCAGGTATCTTTTCCAGTTTATGCCAAAGTTACTTGACGTGGAGCTTGAGCAGTTTGATCCGGAAATTGAAAGAACTTTCCGCAGAAGAAGACATCAGCAGAGACTGAAGGAACTGATGGAGAGGCACGAGCACGAGCATGAGGAGGAATACCATGAAGGCAGACATGTTGAGATGCCACACCGCATACCTGATGCTAGAGTATGCCCAGCTTTCTTTGGATGGTTCACGCCCCAGCATTGTGAGGCCTATTGTGAGAGCAAACCACTTTGAAATCAAGCCAGCCATAATTCAGATGATTCAGAATACAGTCCAGTTTGGAGGATCTGCAGTAGATGACCCAAACACGCACATCGCAGATTTCCTTGAAATTTGCGATACTTTTAAATTTAATGGAGTTTCTGATGACGCTGTTAGGCTGCGTTTATTTTCTTTCTCCTTACGTGACAAAGCTAAAGCATGGTTAAATTGTTTGCATGTAGGTTTGATCACCATATGGGAGGACATGGCGAAAGCGTTTCTCATTAAATACTTTCCTCCATCTAAGACCATGAAGCTGCGGGCAGACATAACCACATTTGCTCAATTCGAGTAAGAGTCTATATGAGGCATGGGAGCGTTTCAAAGATCTATTACGAAGATGTCCTCATCACGAACTGCCACTTGGGTTAGTCGTTCAAATCTTTTACTATGGCTTACTCACTCCTAATCTTGTTATAATAGATGCTGCTGCCTGTGGAAATCTACTGAGAAAAACTGCTGAGGAAGGATATGATTTATTGAAGGAGATGGCCGCTAGCAGCTATCATCCTAAATCTGAAAGGAACAACCAGCGAAGAAGTGCAGGAGTTCACTAGGTAACTGACCTTTCCGCCATTACTGCACAACTTGATGTCTTGAACAGGAAATTAGAAGGCTTGAATATGGGTGGCACGACTATGCATCTTCAAGAGATATTTTGTGAAAAATGCAGATGAGAACACTATATCAAGGACTGTCAAGACAGTGGTCCTTTTTATGTGCAAGAAGGGGCACCAGTGAATCAAGTGGGAGTCCAAAACCGTCCAAGGAATGATCCGTATTCGAACACATACAATCCTGGATGGAGGCAACATCCCAACTTCTCATGGGGTGGCCAAAACAGTCAGACTCGACCATAGGAAGGACAACCATATGGAAAACAACCAATGTACAGATCTGAACCTCTTAGAGAAGAAAAAGTCCAATTTGGAGCAGATGATGTTTAAGTTTATCTCATCTACTGAAACTAGACTCCAAAATCAAGATGCATCGATAAAGAGGCTAGAGAATCAGATTGGACATTTAGCCAAGATATTAGCAAATAGAGAGCCGGGCACCTTACCAAGTAACACAGAGACCAATCCAAAAGAGCAAGTGAATGCCATTGAGTTGAAGAGTGGAAAGATTTTAGAGGCTAGAGAGACAGAAAAAAATCAAGTACGGGATGAACAAACTGAGTCATCAAAAGATAAGTCTTCTAACTCTATACCAGCACCCACTGCACAATCTAAAATTGTTATCCCTCCTCCTTTCCATGCAGCATTGAAAAAAGCAAAACTTGATGCGCAATTCGTTAAGTTTCTTGGGGTATTTAAAAAATTGCATATCAATATTCCTTTTACCGATGCTTTGATGCAAATGACTAGTTATGCTAAATTTTTTTAGGACATCTTAGCAAACAAGAGAAAATTGGAGGATCACATGACGGTAAATCTAACTGAAAATTGCTCTGCTTTGGTGCAAAAAAGGATCCCACCGAAACTTAAGGATCCAGTTTTTCTCTTCCTTGCATGATTGGTGATGTTGTTTTTCATAGAGCCTTATGTGATCTTGGTGCAAGCATTAACCTCATGCCTTTGTCTGTATTTAGGAAACTTGAGTTGGAAGAACCCAAGCCAACGAGGATGTCTTTACAGCTAGCAGACAGATCTGTCAAGTATCCACGGGGAGTTATTGAGGATGTGCTGGTGAAAGTGGACAAATTTATTTTTCCTGCAGATTTCGTGGTGCTCGACATGGAGGAGGATATGGAGATGCCTTTGATTTTGGGAAGACCGTTCCTTGCAACTGCAAGGCCCTAATTGATGTGCAAGAAGGAAAAATGAGATTGAGAGTGGGAGAAGAGGAGATTATTTTTGATGTTTTTAGTGCACTTAAGCACACACTGCATTCTGATAGTTGTTTTAGAATTAATGCTTTTGATTCTCTTGTGTCTAACTATGTGCAGGATACTATTAGGGACCCTTTGTAAGCCACTCTCACTATTGAATTGAGAGAAGACGAATTGGATGCAGAGAAAGCTGAAATAGTGGCATACCTCAATGCCAACCATCCATGGAAGAGGCCAATGAAGATAAGATTAGGGCACTTGGGGGATCGAAGAGACTTGATCCCTCAGAAGTCAAGCCTAGAGGAGCCACACAATCTGGAGCTCAAGCCATTACCTCCATATCTGAAACACGTCTATCCAGGTGAGAATAATAAACTTCATGTGATTATTTCTTCTTATTTGACAGATGTGATGGAGGAGAAACTGCTGAAAGTCTTGAAAGCGCACAAGAATGCATTTGCATGGAAGGTGGCGGATATCAAAGGGATCAATCTATCCGTCTGCATGCACAAGATATTGATGGAAGACAAGTACTCACCTCTTGTGCAACCACAGAGAAGATTGAATCCAAAGATGCAAGAGGTAGTAAAAGCAGAAACTATCAAACTCCTTGATGCAGACATTATCTATCCTATATCTGATAGTGCATGGGTAAGTTCTGTTCAATGTGTGCCAAAAGAAGGTGGGATTACTGTTATCACAAATGAACAAAATGAATTAATACCCACTAGGGCAGTTACGGGATGGCGTGTGTGCATTGATTATAGGAAATTAAATGATGCTACCCGTAAAGATCACTTTCCACTGCCCTTCATTGATCAAATGCTTCAGAGGTTAGCGGGTCATGAGTTTTATTGTTTTTTGGATGGGTATTCAGGGTATAACCAAATCATGATTGCGCCCGAGGACCAAGAGAAAACCACTTTTACTTGTCTTTATGGCACTTTTGCTTTTAGACGGATGCCCTTTGGTTTGTGTAATGCCCCTGCCACTTTTCAGCAATGCATGACCGCTATATTTCATGACATGATAGAAACTTTTCTTGAGATATTTATGGATGACTTCTCGATATTTGGCTCTTCTTTTGATGACTGTTTGCAGAATTTGAAGGTGGTTTTGATGAGATGCGAGGTGAAAAATTAAGTGTTGAATTGGGAAAAGTGTCATTTTATGGTACAAGAAGGCATAGTATTGGGGCACAAAATATCAGAGCATGAAATAGAGGTGGATAAGGCAAAAGTCGAAGTTGTCAAGAACCTACCACCTCCGACATCCATAAAGGGAGTTAGAAGTTTTCTAGGCCACGTCGATTTTTATCGGCGTTTTATTAAAGATTTTTCAAAAATTGCCAAACCTCTATCTTCTTTACTTATGAAAGATGTGCCGTTTGATTTTAACTCTTACTGTCTGCAGGCATACGAGGATTTAAATGAGTGCTTGGTGATGGCTCCTGTCTTGGTGGCACCAGATTGGGATCTACCCTTTGAGGTCATGTGCGATGCCAGTGATACTGCGGTTGGTGCTGTTCTTGGCCAAAGGCGGAACAAGGTATTTCACATTATATACTATGCAAGTAAGACTCTAGATGAAGCAGAATTAAATTATGCCACCACTGAAAAAGAATTACTTGCAGTAGTATTTGCACTTGACAAGTTCCATTCATACCTTGTTTTGTCGAAAGTAATTGTGTTTACCGACCTTTCTGCCCTTAAATATCTTCTTGCTAAGAAAGAGGCCAAACCGCGATTGCTTAGGTGGATATTACTTCTTCAAGAGTTTGACGTCGAAATAAAAGATATAAAAGATGTAGAAAATGTGGTAGCTGATCATCTTTCTAGGATAGAGCATGTTAATAAAAATTGTGAAAACGATGATATAGATGATTGGTTTCCGGATGAACAGCTGCTAGCGGTGAAAAATTGTCCCTGGTTTGCAAACTTTGCGAATTTTCTTATTACAGGCCCACCCCCCCCCCCCCCCCCCCCCCAAAAACTTAACATTTCACCAAAGAAAGAAATTCTTTTCGGACGTGAAATATTATTTTTGGGGAAGAACCCTTCTTGTTCAAAATATGTGCAGATTCAATGATTAGAAGGTGTGTTGAAGAGGAAGAGTTTGGTCAAATTCTCAACCATTGCCATGACCGTGAGGTAGGTGGTCATTTTGAACCAACAAGGACGACATCTAAGATACTTGAATGTGGCTTTTATTGGCCAACCCTCTTTAAAGATGCTCATTCTTATGTGTTAGCCTGTGATAAATGCCAATGGACAGGTAAGATCTCTAATCGTCATGAAATGCCATTAAATAATGTTATTGAGTGTAAGGTTTTTGATGTGTGGGGAATAGACTTCATGAGACCGTTTCCCAGTTCGTTCACGAAAAAACATATTTTGGTGGAGGTTGACTATGTGTCTAAGTGAGTAGAGGCAGAAGCATATGCCACTAATGATGCTCACGTTGTCCTGAAATTTCTAAAGAAAAATATTTTTAACAGGTTTGAGACACCACGAGCAATCATTAATGATGGTGGCACCCATTTTCGCAACAAACTCTTTGAAAAACTTTTGAGCAAATACAGTGTCACACATAAGATTCTACCCCCTATCACCCCCAGACGAGTGGTCAAGTGGAAGTGTCGAACCGAGAGATCAAGCGGATTTTGAAAAAAGTGGTAGGCGTCAGTCGGAAAGACTGGTCAGTGAGGTTAGATGATGCTCTTTGGGCATATATGACTGCTTTCAAAACATCTATAGGCACTAAACCATATAGGTTATTGTTTGGTAAAGCATGTCATCTACCTGTAAACTTAGAGCATCGGGCATATTGGACAACAAAAGCACTAAACTTTAACTTTACTGATGCAGATGAACGACGTCTGCTTCAATTGGATCAGTTGGAGGAATTCCAGAATCTGGCACATGATCTCGCACTGTAATACAAGGAAAAGACACAGAGAGCGCATGACAGGTGAATCATCGAAAGGGAATTCAAAGCAGGCGAAAAATGTCATACTCTACAACTCCCGGTTGCGACTGTCTCCCGGAAAATTGAAGACGCGATGGTCTGGTCCATTCGTGATTTCTAAAGTTTACCCATCGGGAGCTGTAGAATTGCAAGATGGAAAGGATGAGACATTTACGGTCAATGCCCAGTGACTGAAGCACTACATAGGTGGCACAATTGAGCCACAACTTAGAATCACCCGGTTCCAGGACAATCTGAACTGAAACTGACCGACAGTCCAGCTCTCGACTATAAATTGAGAACTACCTCTCTTCCATACTTAATTCGATTTTACTGCTTTAGTTTATTTATTAAGTTTTAAAAAAAAATTGGTGCTGCGCACGAGATCTGCCCGGGCGGAAACTTATGTCCGCCCGGGCGCGCAACTTTTACAAAAAAAAAAATTTTAAAAAAGCCGTAGAGCTTTCGCCCGGGCGGACATTTACATCCGCCCAGGCGCGACCCTTTTCAAATTTTTTTTTCAAAAAGCCCCAAGTCATCCGCCCGGGTGGAAACTTATGTCCCCCCGGGCGGGTCACGAAATTTTTTTAAAAACTGCATGCTCTTTTTCTCTTCCACCATTCGAAACCTAGCCGCCGTCCTTCGATTTTCGCCTCTTCCTCTCTCAATCTCGCTCATATCACTTGTCTTGTGCCAATTTCAGGTAAAATTAAGTGTCACCATCTTCACCAAGCATCAAGAAGTGATTTTTTCGGTCACAACTACACATTTCCGGCCACCATTGAATTTCTCCGGCCACCACTGAATTCTCCGACCGCCACTGCAGAATTTCCGGCGAGGCATTCCTCTGACAACCCACCTTCCACTCCGAGCTTCTTGTTCTTCACAAATCATCAACGATGCCGCCTAAGAAAGCTCGGGTAAGTCACAATGCTTCTTCGTAATCATCTCGTAATTCCCAGTTGTTTGTGAATAATGCTGCTAAGGAACGCTATGAACATGCAAAAATATATCGATCTCCGATTCGAGAGCGTGGTTTCCAGCTTGTGCAAAACATTTTCATTATAAATCAAATTGAAAATAGAGGATGGGGAAAATTTTGTAGCCAACCGCAAGCCGCGGTGGCGCCAGTAGTGCGGGAGTTTTACGCCAATGCGGCTGAGAGGAGCGATCAAAAAGCAATTGTGAGAGGGAAGTTGGTGGATTTTAGTTATGTGGAGATTAATAGGGTGCTTGAGACACCGGCTGTGGATGATTCGGTGTATATGGCATGGGCTGCAGACCCCGACTTAGACTTGATGATGCGCAGAATCTGCTATCTGGGGTTTCCATGGAAGACACCTGGATCGTACACTTGTTTCGCCGAGAAATATTTGTTAGTCTCGGCTGCGATGTGGTATGCATTTTTGGCCACACGATTGATGCCAGTCGGGCACACTAGCGAAGTACAGAGGGAGAGGGGGCTTTTACTTTATGCACTGATAACCCATATGCCAATCAATGTGGGGAAAATTATTCATTCACAGATCCAGCTGAGTATTCACAATCCGAATGTGGCATTATTCTTTCCCCACATTATCACCAAGCTGTGTGCGGGCGTTGGTGTCGTTTTTCAGGATGATGATGAATGTTTGCCACCGACCAAGGCCCTTGATGGCGCTAGCTGGCTACAGAAGACCGCGGTACTGCGGAAGGCATTTCCTCAGTTTGGCCCTATATGGGACGGCTTGAATTTCCATCTACTGCCACAACAGCCCCTACCACCGGCCCCGCGACCTCGAACGGCGCCTTCTTCAGGACCGGATGGACGAATTTCCATGCATTCGCCGACCATCAGTTACAGTGACAGGCTATGAGTCAGACATATCAGACTGCTACTGATGCCATGCTGCGTCTGTCCCTGAGCCACAGTGGTATTGACCCGGCCCTTATGCCACAACCTATGCCAGCTTTCCCGTCGCCATTTCAATTTCACTATGCCGATGCACCAGAGCGGAAGCTGGCGTCATTCCCCCGGAGGAGTACGAGGATGATGATCATTGAGAGGGGAGTCACTTCTGTCCCTTCTTTTATTTCTTGCATTTCGTTTAGATCATTTTATTTATTTCTATTTCTGTTGCAAGCTTCGGTTATATTGCATCCATTTTGTTTTGCACTATCTGTCTCTTTTTCTATCGTCTGTTGCATTGGGGACACTGCTCGACTTTAGTATTGGGGGGTGGATGAGTGTTGTTTTGTGTGTTCATATTTTTTGTGCTTCGTTGGTTTTATTTGTTGGCATTTATTTTTAGTCGTTTTGCATTGGTAGTGTGTGTCAGCCGACAGTGTTCGAAATAGTACTTGTTAGCGAAGGATGATTAAGAAGTGATGAGACATGCCCTGTATGTCGTGTACTCGCATTTCTTTAGCACATACTCTGGTGAAGAAAAGAAGTTTTATTTAAAACATTGAATTCTCTTTGCACGAATGTTAGAACTAGAAGCATGCATGATAAGATAGTGAAAATTTAAAACCAAAGTGGGGAACGAAGAGGTTTAAAGGTGTGAATTGAGCTTGACTATATTCTCTTGAATCGAGGTATTTATCAGCAACGTTAAAAAAGAGAACGATGGAGATGTAAGGTGTGGGGGAGCCGAATAAAGGAATGAAATCCTATTCCTGGCTAAAAATGTAAAACACATGGATTTGAATCTGAAATGAAAGATTCTAACACAGTCCTTTTATTACTGTATTCCAATTCAGTCAAAAAAAAATGAAAGAAAAAAAACAAAAAAAGAGAGGCTGCTGGTGATTACTGAGTGCAGAGGAATAGATGAGAGTAAGATTTACACTAACAGGCTGATTTAAATCCCTGACATTGGTTGAGAATGAATCCATCTGTCATTTATGATGCTAGGACTAACGACACATACATACACGTTCAGTTTTATTTGAAACAATGTCTAGACCAAGGAAAGTGCGAAGAGTTGTGCTTTTGCATTGATTGACAAGGGAATATGTTGAGTTTCGCTGAGGCTAATTGAGACTATGAACTCACTGTCGAGCTACTTTGTGTCATGCTCTGTTTTGTTGTGTCACCTGTTTTTCTCGAGGGCGAGCAAAAAGTTAGTATTGGGGGGTTGATATAGGTGGATTTTACTTGTTTTTCATGTCATATGATGTCTCATTGTGTTGCATTTATCGTTTAGATTGCATGCATTTTGTGTTGTTTTGACATAATTTATGTTTCCTTGTTGTTCATAAGACTTTTGGTTGAAAATGCAGGCAATTCGTGAATAAAGTGAAAATAATGGGAAATTTTCGAGAGTCATCCGCCCGAGCGTCTGCAAGGTGTGAGAAAGAAGCATTTTTGCAAAAGTCATCTACTCGGGCAGAAACTTATGTCCGCCCGGGCGCGCCGATTAAAAAGTTAAAACAAGATTTGCGCAAGCCATCCGCCTGGGCGGAAACTTATGTCCTCCCAGGCGCGTTTGTAATTTCGGAAAGATTTATTGGCCGATTTCTTCCCTTATTTATGGATATGGATGATATGGAAGGGGATATTGGACGTTTTTAAAGGGATTCAGACATCATTCAGCAGAAAAGAGTCTAGAGAAGGAGAAAAGCTTGGAGAAATTGCTTGGAGTTGAAGATTCAAAGATTTCCGGGCATCGTTCTTCGCGTTTTTCGTCAAGTCTAGTATTTCTTGTTTAGTAGTTATCGTTTAAACATTTTTCGTTTACTTTTACTATGAATTCGAGTAGCTAACTAAAATATTTGTTGGGATTTAAGGGGATCCTACCCTGAAGTCGATTTAGTTAATTCGTATTTCAATTGTTGATTTGTTCTTGAGTATACTACTGTTTTTATTACGATTATTAAAGCATAGCTAACTTTAATAATAGTCTCATATCGTGAGTGAGTTCGAGAGAATAGCTTGTGATAGGATCGAGTAGTATAGTCCGTGGATCTACAATTTACATAGAAATATTAACTTGGATACATGTCGATAGTTATAGTCCTAAGGGTCGAAAACTAGGGGATTTCATAGATCGATATGCGATTCACTCTTGATAAATAATTAAAGACATTTAATTACTTTACTGAGTAGAATTAATTCGACATAGCTTGAGAAGGCGTGTTCAATTGAATTGGAAATCTTGTCGGAAGCATAAATCACTATCGAACGAATTAATTAATTAACGATGGGTAGGTGAACTGAAATTCCCAACAAATTCATTCCTCATTGAAATTTAATAAATTGGTCTAGATTCTATATCTCATTATTTAATTCTTGTGTTTTATCTTTGAGTTTTATCTAATTTTAGTAGTCATAAACAATCATTCAAATTCAGTTGCTAAAGATTTGATAACTGAAAATAATAATTGCAAAATACAGTCTCCAGTGGAACGATACTCGTACTCGCGTACATTATACTATTACTTGACATCGTGCACTTGCGATTAATTTTCGAGCATACAAAATCATATTTTTATTAAGGATTACACAGTGCAAGTTTTTCTCGATCACTAGCTGCATAGGTACTCCTTGTGACATGCTAGCAACGAGTAAACGTACTTGCTACTCCAAAAATGACATTTGTGTACTCAAGCCCTCACACTCCTTTTTTTAAATCTAAAACCTTCCTCGCTAGTCCCTCATACGTCTGATTTGCTGCAGCTAACTCCTCTTGTAATTTGGTTGTCTCCTCCTTTGAAGCTGCATTAGAAGTCCACTAGTGCTAGAACCTCTACGTTGACATGAAGTCGTCTCCTCATCATATAGCATAGATGCCATCGAACCACAACCATACATCCTTCCTTTTTTGGGACCCCAAGTGACCAACTTAAACATGTTATTTACTTCACGTGGATTAGGAGCTTCCGGACTCGTCCTATCCTTGGTATCAACGACTCAGTCATATATGTCTACATAGCTTCCTATGAGGAAAAATATAATATGGATTACTTCATGAAGTATTACTATTATTTTTGTATTACTTCATCCAATTATTGAAAATTTTGAACATAAAGCCAAGTCGTGAGTGTTCATCAACAAACGTGTCATTTGTGTGTTATATTATTGGGTAGCGAAAATGCTAACAATCTTGGTCAAGTATTTCGATGATATCTGACAACCAATAATCCAAATGCCTAGCGACTAAAATTGTTGGAAAGAAAACTCAATTATCTAGAGATCATATGTCGGGCCAGTCAAATGAATTCAAAAGTCATCTAGGCGAAATGGTGGTCGCAAGATCTAACCGGCCAAATATCCTCGAGCCCGACGACTCGATATATCAGCTCTGATATTTTGGTCATACCTCTCAGCTTATTATAATGGAACGATTAAGCAAACATTGGAAAGAAATGAAAATGATCAAACAATCATCTTCAAAGGTCGAAATAAGAATCGAAGCTTAAGAAGTTGATAAATCGCGATGAAATATCTAGTTTGCAACACATATACATCTTCCGACTGGACATGAGCAATGCCGGTATTTCGAACATATCTCTATCGAATGAACTCAAAATTTAGCTATTATTGATTCTTTGAGAAGTAAGAGAAAGGGATACAATTTTTATGTATATTATTTTGCCTAGAAATAAAAAAATCAGGTGTTATAATCACCGATTAGATGCATTCAACCGTTTTGCTTATCCTACCGATTCATTCATTCAACCGTTTGCTCCTGGAATCGGACCACATCAGCAACCTGCCAAAAAATTCAAATATGATCGTTACAACATCAGAAACAGTACAAAATATTTCAAAATGGTCATATTCTTGTGTGTAAAATTATTGCTAAAATTAGCAATGATTTCTCTAATTCCATCAGTGTTTGATCCGTTCTTTTGTAGTGAGTGAATTTGTTCATAATGGGTGATCTTTACTGAAAGGCGAACAAATCACATGCGCTCGATCGACACAAAATCAAGAAATATTGACAGCGGCAGCTCAATAATCAATATATATTATTCCAATGTTGTGTCATATTCAAATCTAGATGTTCCTTAGTTCTTGGATGTGAAGGAATTTTGTGGGGTGTAAAAAATTGTTCTGAGAATCTGTGGCTTGCACATGGCCTCGCTAGGACATCAATTTATGTTGCAGAATTTTCGACGATCTTGATGGGCGTGCATGCATGTGCCTTGTCATAATTTAAAAAAAACATTTTATTTCATTATTATTGTGTTATGTTTTAATCAGATCTGTAAGTAAACCGATATATCTTAAAAAAATATTTATTCAGTCGAACCGATTCAATTAAACGGTCGAACTGCAATTAAACGGTCGAACTGGAACACATATACATTATATAAAATAATAATATGAAATAATAAATAATATATTTTAAATTCTAAAAATATTAAATGTGTATATAAATAATAAACAAATTTTTTTACCAAAGTTTAAAATCTAAACAACAACATATAATTAAAATATCGAATATATATATATGTATAACAAAAAAATCAATCCTCTAATACTAATAAAATAATATTGTTAAGAAAGTTCAGAATATAAATAAGTAGGTGTGTGTGTGTGTATATATATATATATACTTAACAAAATAGTAATTTTAAATGTTAAATATAAGAAATAATTTTTTAAGGTGTATATTAAATAATCATTTTCAAAAATAAAAAATAAAAAGGGATAAATCGACCATTCCTGCTTTTAATTGTTTCACCATTTCACAAACGGTGCGACCGATTATTGATCGGTTTTGACTTCTAAAACGGTTTAAGTACTTGGTCTGGACCAGACTCGTGACCGATTCCTAGTAGAACCGGCCGGTCCCATCTTTAAAAAAAAAAGACTAATTATATAAAAAAAATTATTGATTATATCAAGAATTGAGTGAGGTGAACACCCATCACTCACCCCTAGAAGAAAAGTTTATGACCGGCCTCTCCATGAAATACATATTGTCCAAGTTGATGAGATGCTATTCTTAGGACATTGTCTTATAAGTGTATTCGATGATAGATATTTATCAATACCTGTTATGTCCATATTTTTTTAGTGGATCTCACAAGTAAGGATAAATATTCATCTTTAGATATACTGAAAGAAAATAAAGTATACGTGAGTTTTTCCCATTGCTCATCCTACCATGCAGGGACGGAGCCAGTGTGCTTTTCACCCGGGCTAAAAGCCCGGGTGGTCCAAAAATTTTTTAAAAAAATTATATATAAATTTTTGTATAATTTTGGATAAATTTGATATTAGCCCGGGTAGATTAATTTAAAATATTAAGGATTTTAGAGTTTAAAATTCTAGCCCGGGTAGATTAATTTAAAATATTAAGGATTTTAGAGTTTAAAATTATAGTCCGGGTAAAATCGGATTCCTGGCTCGACCATTGCTACCATGGCAGAAATAAAGGTTATATGTTTGGAAGATTTAATATCACTCCCTCCGTCTCAATTATATAGACCATGTTTTCTTTTTTGTTTATTCGAAATATGTAGGCTTGTACCATATTTAGCAATAGTGTTTCTACTCTTTTACTAGTAAAGGAAAAATTAAAATTTTAGTCATGTAAATTAACATGTTTTGGGTTTTAGTCATGTATCATGTCAATGTTTAGTTTTCATACAGTAATATGGATACATTTTTTGGTTTTGATCTTTTTTTCTCTCGAAACTATTAAATCCACTTAGTATGATTTATTTGATATTGACTTTCTCCTATTTGGAACATGTAGATAGAATTTTAGCCCTTATTACTTAAATTGAAATTAATCTAAAAGATATGCAAAAATAAAGTAAAACGAACCTCGATACTTCAAAATGGGAGGGAGATATTTTTTCGTTTCCCATTTTTTTGTTTATGTATACTTAATCTACATGTATAATATAAGTTTTATTCTTGTCACATAGCCATGTATGAGAGTATTACTATCATCTAAGTAATATATGATGTATTTAATGGTTTCGAGTAAAAAAAGACAAAAAAAAAAAGATGATAGACTTAATTTAATTGTGGTGATGAGAATCAAAATCAGTACGAATAGCAATTACCAGAAGTCTATACAAAGCAGAAGCTATCGATTCGCTTTTAAAGCAGTACTTTAGTTAGTACTCAACGGCTTAGAAAAACAGAAGCAGTAATAAGCAGAACTTGGCTTCACTAGAACAGTACTTAACAGCCTTTACTCGATTGTTTCAATCTTAAATGTTACCGTTACTTTATCAAGTACGAGTATTAAATGATTCATTAAATGTTGAACAAAGTCATTTAATACGCACTGACCTATTTTGGTATGAAACAAGACTGATTGTTTTGTAGTCTTTTTGCAGGAACCTTTTTAAGCAATAAAGCTGTTTCTATCACAGGTCAAAGAAGACGTTCTAATTATAGACGTTGGATTCAAGTTATCTATATATGGATCAAACCCATTTAGAGAATAACGCTGATCATTTTATCAAGAAACATATTATCTATCCAACGTTTCGATCCCCAACAAAAGAAGACAAATTACTGATTGAAAACCAAACTTTGATAAGCTAATTGACTAAAACTCAAAACAAGTCAACTTACAGAATTAAAATTACATTTTTTCACAAATATACTAATATTAACTAAGTTTTTAAAAACTTGGAAATATTTTTTGAATTAATTAAATAGGTATAAAATATGAATTTTTTTATGTAAATTTTTATTTTCAATATTTTTTTATTTTGTGTGTTAAAAAAATAAGTTTATATAATTGAGAAGAAGAGATTAGTTAATACAAAAATTATTGTTTTTATTAACAGTTATCATCTGAAAAATTATGTGGCTTAAATATTGGAGATTAATTTCTATGACTTCAAATTTCAACAATTTTTATGTGTTTTTGCTTCACCATCGAATTCATGCACCTTCAGAATAATTTTGGTAATTAAGTGGATTCTTGATTTTTTAACCTCTCAAATTGATATATATATATATATATATATATATAGGGGTGATCAAATTTTTTTATTAACCGCTCGAACCGCCCGAACCGAACTACACCACACCGTTTTTCATAATATTTTATAAAAACTCCGATTAAAAATATTAATCATAAACTGCACCGCATACACGGTTCGGTTATTTTTTTGGCCAAGAACCGCACCAAACCGCACCGCCTAAACCACTTGCCATAATATTGGGCCTAGAAATATAATAATTTGCAAACAACATATTCAAATAAAGAAGTCATCATTCATTATATCCCAACTCTCTTCAAAATTATTATTCTTACAAACAAAACTTATCTTATTCTTAATTATTCTTCATATTAGTCTTTTATTAAAGTATTTATTTCTTTTGGTACAATATTTTGTTTGAAGTTTGAAAGTAAAAAAGGATAAAATAGTGTAAATGTCATTTTTGTTGTGAATGTGTTCTGTTGTTAAATTATTAACTTACTTTTGAATTTTGATTATTATTTTATCTATTTTGATCTTTATTTGCTTTGAACTATATTTTATATTTGAAGACAATATATTGTGTTGTTTTCAAATAAATTAGAATATATGTTTTAATAATTTTCATTAAAAAAATCGTAAACCGATCGCAACCGTTCGAAACCGCTCAAAATTGTAAGGTTAATTTTTCATGTAAAACCGCGATTCATTTTTCAAAATACTGACCGACCGCATATGACAATTCGGTTTTATTTTTTCTAAAAAAACCGCAAAACCGCACCGTATGGAATAGCCACGTTCATAGTATTTTTTATTTTATTTTTAAGACATCAAAATCCAGTCCTAGCTATATTTAATATTTTTTTTCCAATTTTGATTATTTTTCTATCGTGACATTATATGACGCTCGTGTATATAATATCATATCAATATTCTCAAAAAAAATTAAATTATAAAAAAAATATATAAAATTTTAATATATAAATGATAAAATTACAAATAAATAAACATACAACACAAATTGCAATTTTTTCGTAATAAACTCTGAATTTTTAAAACAAAAGCATAAACACTAGACTTGTCTGCAACCTGACAAGTTTTACCAAACCTGCCACCCGCCCCAACGGCTGGTCCAATCTAAGCAGACATGTTTAAAATTCTAAGCTTATACACAGTGAAAAATAAATAAAAATAAATAAATTATTCAATATAATAATTTAAAAATAAATTATTAATTTAATATATATATATTGAGTTGAGTTTATAGAACTCGCACTCCACTTCTGGCCAACTTTTTGATCCGATCAATGGTCATCCTTACTGTAATATAATAAAACATCATTTTATGCAAATGATGATTTTTAATTTTTTTGTATCATTGCATGTTTGACTCAAATTTTATATATATAAAAATAGTTTTGTTATCATTATTTTTCAATTAATCGTCAAATCTTATGAGCCTAGCAATACCTATCTGGGTAGGAATATATATTTCAGTTTCTTTCATGCTTTGGTATACGCATGTGATAATTCGAATGAAAAGAAATCATAATTCGAATGAAAAGAAATCATAAATCACAATGCAGTAACCAACATAATATAAACAAATTCATTTAAATTTGAAATTTTGGTGGAACCATGTTCATGAAAAGTTTGCTGTTAGTATTAAAGTAGATGTTCAGCGAATCAATTTGTGGTTTGAGTTTTATTGGCTCTTATGTAAAAACAATATTTATTTTAAAAATATTTTACGATTTTATCCAATTATGACGTTTACTTTGTTTGTATACTCATGCAAGCTGCATAGATAAAGTTCTTGAATGTATTATATGTACCATGAGGTTTGACTCACAATGTAAGATAATGAAAATAATTAGGAAGTATACAGTATATTCTAAATATGTTCTGTGAGAAATCGCATTCCAGCAGTAGCTAGCATTTAGCAGAAGCTAGCAGAAACTAACAATTTCAGAAGCTAGCATTTCCAGCAAAAGCTAATATTTCAGAAGATTATATTTTTCCAGCAGACAGAATCCAGCAGCAGAAGAGTTTAGTAGCGCGAGATTGCAGCAGACAGCTATTGATTCTGCTTATGACTTGTAACTGAAGCATTTATCATGGAATAAAGGCTGTAATGGCACATAATGACAGATTATGGCCATTAATGGGATGCTAACAGTCAGATTTTGGCCTATAAATAACACCCTCAAGTATCTGAATTGGTGTTACACAAATCTTGAGATTATTACTTAAATTTTCGAGCTAAGAGAGTGCCTTGTTCGAGTTGTAAAATCCAGTAGCGAGAGCAACCAAATTTCCAGTAGACTTCAACCGAAACTCTAGCAAATTACAGTAAGTGGGCTTATATATAAATATCTTGAAATCAGTTTGATAATTCTGTTTTAAAGCACAGTTTCTGTATGTTTGATTTCTGATATCTGATTTTGAAGCACTGAAACTCCCTAGTGAACTAATGGTAGGAATATATATTCTGAACATTTCTGAATTCTGATTCTGATTCTGGTCTCACCCCTTAGAGGAGAGAACATATAGGGAACTGATACCAGTTTAGCCATGAAATTCACTAACGTGCTCAGTGCTTATTAATTCTGATTTCTGTTCTGAAACCTGTGATTTTCGAATTCTGATTTCTGTTCTGAAAATAAGAGTTTTCTATATATTCTTGTATTACTGTTTCTGTTGAAGACGATTTCGAAAACTGGGAGTTATTCCCGCCTCTGCTTACTGAGTGACAACCATATCACTCACCCACCAAACCCATCTCAGATAAGAACGAGGAAGAAAAGTTAGAAGAAGAAGAGCAGATTCAATTATAGGGGCTGGTGAAGAAGACTGTCGTTTATCAGTTCTAGTTTATGTTTATTCCACTGCATTTGTTAAGACGTTGTTATATTTGGTTTTACATTTCCGCTGTAAAACATTTGGCATTTCCGCTGTATCAGACATTGAAATATTCAGTATTTATGAATAAAAAGACTGGTTTCTGAATTCTGTACTTCTGAGGCTTGTTGTTTTCGAATGTAAATTGAAAGCAACGCCGGTGTCAACCAACCCCTGTCCCGGGGCGTGACATTGAAGTGGTATCAGAGCAAACCATGGTTTCATAATCTGAGGAGGAGGAACTAGAAATAATAAGTTCTGATAGACTTCTGAAAATAAGTCCTGAAAGTTACTGAGATAGACTACTGAAATGAGTAGAAAAAAAATCGGTAGGCCAAAAATCAGTAGACCGGAACCAGCAGATAACAGAAAAATCAGTAGACCATAACCAGTAGACCGAAAAACAGTAGTATCAGACCAGTAGTCTGAAACCAAAACCAGTAGATGGAAACCAGTAGTTCTGAATGCAGAAGACTGGGTCAGTAGACTCGGAATGCAGCAGACTGGTTCTAAGAGTGCTGGAAAGCAGCAGACAGTGCTGGAAAAGCAGCAGACTGATTGCAGAAGCATCAGAATTGCAGTAGACCGCGAATTCCAGCAAACACATGCAGTAAACCTTGCAAATGGCATGGAAGTTGAGGTGTTTTTCGTGCAAACTTCAAACAGCCATAACTTTTGATCCAGGAGAAATTTTTTTATTATTATTAAAAGTATGTGTTGGAAAGCTCTCGACGAGAAGAACCTAACCTAGAACGGAACTTTCATCCTAGCACCATCGACGAACCACAAAATCTTTCGTTTAGATAGGGATATCATCATTTCCGTACAATTTTTCAGATTTTGGAACATTTTAGGAATTTTAATTTCCAAACGGCTCAGTATTATTGCACCAAATTTGGTATACTTCATGTTCTTGAGGTGAGGGATTTTTAGTATATTTTTCACGAGATTCTGAGATCGAAAAATTTTGAGCTATTTTCGTCCATTGAATGTATAGGCTGTACTGATTCTGTTCATTCCAGTAATTGTCTATAGTTCGACTTGTACTCTTGAGATTATTTCTGAACCTTCACTCTCATGTTTTGGATGTAGGATATGGCTGACCAGAGTAACTACATTAAGAGCTTAGAGAGGAAGCTAGAGAAACTAAAAGAACATAAATACTGCCTAGAGCTGGACAAAGATGAATTAGAGTGTCGAGCAGAACACTTAAGAGGTGATGTTCAACGTTATGCTCATTATCTGCATGAGGCAGAAGAGAAGAATAGGAGAACTCAAGAAGAGTTTGAAACCTCCCAAGAGACTGTCGCAGAGTTCATCGAGTTACGTGATACATTAGTTGAGAAGATCCAAATACTTAAGGATCAAAATACCAACTCGTACACCGGCATAATCAGTATAGAGAACATACTGAGATTCAAGAGCTGCAGGACACTGTCGAAGTTCTTAGCGACCAGAATGCAGTTCTGCATGGTTATATTGAAAATCTTGAAACAGTGATAGCCAACTATCAAGACGAACCCGAGGAGGATCCCGAAGAAGATGAAGAAGTCGAGGAGGATCCTATGGATTTGGGATTAGGAGAAGTGATAGATTAGACATTCAGTAGTAGCTTTTTGTAATAGCACTTGTTCTATTTGCATTTTGTTAGCATTTTCAAAGGTTATTTGTAATTGCACTTTTTTGGGAAATCAATAAAAATTTATTTCTATCCATTGGTTTCATATTTAATTTTTAGAGCAATTACTCAATCATTTTGCTTCCTTTGTTTAGTCTCTATTCTGCCATCAACCTTAGAACTTTCATAATTGTCGGAAATGGACGGACGACCAGTTAGAAACAATCGCAATCCTCGTTACAATAACCGCAATGATGAAGATGCACAACCACCACAACCACCACCAGCAGTTGGCCTCAGTCAGGTGGACTTGATGGCTATAGCCACGATTGTGGCAACCACGCGACAAGGGTTAGTGAACCCTAATGATAATCAGCCACTGCCACCACCTCCTGCTCAGAATGGGACTAAGCAGCACTATGAGGCTCTCCGAAGAGCAAGAGTTCCAAATTTCGACGGAAGCTCCGATACTGAGGTCGGACAGAACCACCTTCGACTACTTGAGATTCCACAAGGGATCAAGGTAGAGGTGATTACTCCTTTTCTTGTGGATAAAGCAGCCAAATGGTGGGAAGGAGTCTCACCAGCTATGGTAAGGGCGGGACCTATCACTTGGCAAAGGTTCCGAGAGGCATTTCTGAAGCAGTACTTTCCGACAGCAGTTCGAGTGCAGAAGCTGTCTGAATTTGAAAGTTTGGTTCAAGAACCAAACATGACAGTGGTGGAGTATTCGTCCAAGTTCCACTCATTGAGAACTTACTCCCCAACCATGATCCCCAACCATCATGGGAGACGAGGCCTTGAAGATGCATCACTTCAAGAAGGGATTGAACAACCGTATTCAATATACCCTTGCCGTTATCGAGCCCAATAGTTTTGATGAATTGATGGGACCTGCTATCAGGGCTGAGAATGACATTAAGAGGCGTGAAGGTGAGAACAAACTCAAACGTCCTCAGTCAAGCCAATACCAACTGGGCCAACAATTCAAGAGGCCTAGATTTTCAAGCAATCAATTCACTAGTGTTCCAGCTAAAGGAACCACGTCTGTTCAATCAAGCAAAGAGGGAGTCAAGTGCCAAACATGTGGATTTTCTCACATTGGTGAATGTCGTAGGAATTCTGGAGCTTGTTTCCGTTGCGGAAAGATGGACCATCGCATTGCTCAATGCCCTCTTCCAGATCCAAGGAATGGTCCAGCAGGAGGAACAACTCCAAACAAGCCTAAGGAAAACAAGACAAATGCTCGAGTTTATGCTCTTACTCAAGAAGAGGCTGAAAACTCAAATGATGTCGTAGCAGGTAACATTATAATCAATGATATGCCTGCGTATGTGTTATTTGATTGTGGTGCTACACATTAATTCATGTCTAAGAGATTTGCCAAGAAGTTAGGAGCTAAGCCTGATAACTTAGAAGAACCATATAGAGTAGCAACTCCTGCAAATCGAATTTTAGAAACTCGCACTCTATATCGGGATATTAATGTATTCATAGAAAATCAGAGTTTCAAAGCAAACCTAATCCAACTGAACATGGTAGAATTCAATGTAATTCTTAGAATGGATTGGTTAGCCAAGAATCATGCTTTAATAGACTGTCATGGAAAGACGGTAACCGTCCAAGCTCAACACCAAGAGAAACTTTTATTTCATGGTAAGACAAAAGAACGAAAGACTCTTCTTTCTGCTTCTCAAACATGGAAAGCCATGAAAAGTGGAGAAGAAGTTTACCTAGCTATGTTAAGCGAGGTAAAGAAAGAAACCACACTTGCGCTAGAAGAGATTCCGGTGGCACAAGAGTTTCCGGATGTATTTCCTGAAGAACTCCCTGGCGAACTTCCCGACCGCGAAGTGGAATTTGAGATTAACTTAGCACCAAATTCTACACCAATCTCAAAAGCACCATACCGAATGGCTCCGACAGAGTTGAAAGAACTCAAAGAGCAAATTCAAGAATTGTTGGATAAGAAGCAAATCCGACCAAGCGCATCTCCGTGGGGAGCTCTTGTCCTATTTGTAAAGAAGAAGGACAGAAGGCAGAAGCATGAGAATGTGTATTGATTACAGAGAGTTGAATAAGATCATAATAAAAAACAAGTATCCGCTTCCAAGCATAGATGACCTGTTTGACCAACTCAAAGGAGCTTCACTCTTTTCCAAGCTCGACTTAAGGTCAGGCTACCACCAACTCAAGGTCATGAAAGACGATATTCCGAAGACAGCCTTCAGAACAAGGTATGGACACTATGAGTTCATGGTAATGCCATTCGGATTAACAAACGCTCTGGCAATATTCATGGATCTCATGAACAGGGTGTTCAAACCATTTCTTGACAAGTTTGTTGTGGTATTCATCGACGATATTCTGGTATACTTGTCAAGTGAGGAAGATCACAAAGAACATCTTCGTCTCACCCTCCAGAAGCTGAGAGAAAAGGAACTGTACGCCAAGTTCAAGAAATACGAATTCTGGCTAGAGAGCGTCGCATTCTTCGGACACATAATATCAGCAGCAGGAGTAACTAGTGGACCCTAAGAAAGTTGAAGCAATCTCAGATTGACCTAGACCAAAGACTGTGACAGAAATTCGAAGTTTCTTGGGATTAGTAGGCTATTACCGAAAATTTGTTGAAGGATTCTCTTCAATAGCAATAACTCTCACCAAACTCACACAGAAGAACTCCAAATTTCAATGGAGTGAAGATTGTGAGAAGAGCTTCGAGACTTTGAAGAAAAAGCTTACCTCCACGCCAGTGTTGGTATTGCCAACTGAAGGCAAAGACTTCACCATCTACAGTGATGCATCTAAAGAAAGGTTTAGGATGTGTACTCATGCAAGAGGGAAGGGTGATAGCATACGTGTCGAGACAGTTGAAGCCGTATGAACAGAATTACCCAACACATGATCTCGAACTAGCTGCAGTGGTGTTCGCACTAAAAATTTGGAAACATTATCTTTATGGAGCCAAGTGTGAGATTTTCACTGATCACCAAAGTCTCAAATATTTGTTCACTCAAAAGGAACTAAATATGAGACAAAGACGATGGATCGAACTCATGAAGGATTACGACTTAACTGATAAGCTACCACCCAGGCAAAGCCAACAAGGTAGCAGATGCTTTAAGTCGAAAGAATATGAGTAAGGTGATCCTGACATCACTTTCAGCACAACCATGTATTCGAGAGACAATCAAGATAAGTCAGGATAGAGATTCCGCTTTGGTGAAACTAAAAGAGCAAGCTAAAGAAGGGAAATCACCAGATTTCGAGACGGATAACAAAGGAATCTTCTGGATGAAAGGACGATTGTGCATACCAGACATCGATAACCTTCGACAAGAAGTAATGTCTGAGGCACATAAGTCAAAATTTTCAGTCCATCCTTGTAAGTACCAAGATGTACAGAGATTTGAGGAAAAAATTTTGGTGGAGTGGAATGAAGAAAGACGTGGCAATGTTTGTTTCCAAGTGTCACGTGTGCCAGCAAGTCAAGGCAGAGCACCAAAGACCTGGAGGACTTCTGCAACCTCTAGAAATTCCAGAATGGAAATGGGAACATATCTCCATGGACTTTGTTGTCAGGTTACCAAAGTCTAGACAAATTCATGACGGCATCTGGGTAATCGTAGATAGACTCACAAAATCTGCGCATTTCGTACATGTCCGCATGAACTATAATTTGGACAAGCTAGCCACATTGTACATGAATGAGATCGTACGATTGCATGGAGTTCCAGCTAGCATATTATCAGATAGAGATCCTAGGTTTACCTCTTGATTTTGGAAGAGCTTTCAACAAGCTATGGGGACAAAAGTTACTCTTAGTACAACATATCATCGTCAAACTGATGGCCAAAAGAGAGAGGACAATTCAAACTCTAGAAGATATGCTGAGAGCATGTGCTCTAAAATTCAGTGGTAATTGGAGAGATTATCTGCCCTTAATCGAGTTCGCGTACAATAATAGTTTCCACAACAGCATTGGAATGGCACCATACGAAGCTCTGTATGGACGAAAGTGTCAATCACCACTGTATTGGGATAAGGTAGGGGAAAAACCATTGTTGGACCCGAAATGATCCAAGAAACAGTGGATAAAGTCACTTTAATAAAGGAAAGATTAAAAGCTGCACAAGATCGACAGAAAAGCTGGGCTAACCTGAAAAAAAGACCCGTGGAATTTGAAGTTGGAGAAAAGGCATATGTGAAAGTGTCACCCATGAAGGGTGTAATCCGATTCAATAAGGCTAGGAAACTGAATCCCAGATACGTCGGACCATTTGAAATTCTTGAGAAAGTGGGAACACTTTCTTACAGATTAGCACTTCCTCTGATATGTCAAGGATCCATAAAGTTTTTCACGTGTCACAATTAAGAAGATATATTTCCGATCCAAGTCATATTCTTGACATTGAATCACTGTTGGTTGCGGGCAATCTAAATGAAGAATTGAAATATGAAGAAATTCAGATTCGGATTGTGGATAACAAAGACCAAGTACTGATGCAACGAATTATTCCATATGTAAGTACAATGGTCCAATCACACCGAAAGATAAGCTACTTGGGAGTTGGAAGAAAAGATGCTAGCACAATACCGTTATCTCTTTGAGGATCATGTATAGCCAAGTTTCGAGGACGAAACTTCTCATAAGGAGGGAGGGATGTGAGAAATCGCATTCCAGCAAGTAGCTAGCATTTAGCAGAAGCTAATAATTCCAGAAGCTAGCATTTCCAGCAGAAGCTAATATTTCAGAAGATGATATTTTTCCAGCAGACAAAATCCAGCAGCAGAAGAGTTCAGTAGCGCGAGATTGCAGCAGACAGCTACTGATTCTGCTTATGACTTGTAACTGAAACATTTATCATGTAATAAAGGCTGTAATGGCACATAATGACAGATTATGGCCATTAATGGGATGCTAACAGTCAGATTTTGGCCTATAAATAACACCATCAAGTCTCTGAATTGGTGTTACACAAATCTTGAGATTATTACTTAAATTTTCGAGCTAAGAGAGTGCCTTGTTCGAGCTGTAAAATCCAGTAGCAAGAGCAACCAGATTTCCAGTAGACTTCAACCGAAACTCTAGCAAATTACAGTAAGTGGCCTTACATATATATATATTGAAATCAATTTGATAATTCTGTTTTAAAGCACAGTTTCTGTATGTTTGATTTCTGATATCTAATTTTGATGCACTGAAACTCCCTTGTGAACTAATGGTAGGAATATATATTCTGAACATTTCTGAATTCTGATTCTGGCCTCACCCCTTAGAGGAGAGAACATATAGGAGACTGATATCAGTTTAGCAATGAAATTCACTAACGTGCTCAGTGCTTACTAATTCTGACTTCTGTTCTGAAACCTGTGATTTCTGAATTCTGATTTCTGTTATGAAAATAAGAGTTTTATATATATTCTTGTATTATTATTTCTGTTGAAAACTGATTTCGAAAACTGGGAGTTATTCCCGCCCCTGCTTACTGAGTGACAACCATATCACTCACCCACCAAACCCATATCAGATAAGAACGAGGAATAAAAGTTAGAAAAAGAAGAGCAGATTCAATTCTGGGGCTAGTGAAGAAGACCGTCGTTTATCAGTTCTAGTTTATGTTTATTACGCTGCATTTGTTAAGACGTTGTTATATTTGATTTTACATTTCTGCTGTAAAATATTTGGCATTTCCGCTGTATCAGGCATTGAAATATTCAATATTTATGAATAAAAAGACTGGTTTCTGAATTCTGTACTTCTGAGGTTTGTTGTTTTCGAATGTAAATTTGAGAGCAACGTCGGTGTCAACCAACCCCCGTCTCGGGGCGTGACATGTTCCTAGTCGAATCAACAGTCTAAAATAAGGATAAAGACCGTTTGAGACTAGAATCTGTGATTTAAACGTCATATTTCATTGGTAAGAGCATGAAGATGTCCCATCATACATATGGATGATCATATGACGATGCACTGAACAATAATCCCTCATGACTGTCCAAGTGGTTATCGCTTATCGAGTGAAAAATAGTCCATGGTTATAATTGTACACCATTAGTCCTTTTTGACCCGGGACTACGTAGAAACTCTACGTACTAGCATGCACTTTGATCTGTTTACTGACTCCATTAATGGTCTTCTGATGATGAGGTTGGGTGTAGTTTCGAAATATGTATGAGCCAAAACATTGTAGTCGGATATTCACTGTTTTCCTACGGGTGAAGATATCATATGTGATATGATGATTTAATAGCGCAAGGAATCTCTTGCCAGAGTAAGACACACGCATTTTGGAAATGTATTTCCTCGGTTTGATATATCATTTCACTATTATTATTCAAAGATACGTCACATCATTATCGAATTAATATGCAACTATCGATATACTAATGGTTGTAAATTCGATCGGAATATATGAGTTGAAATGACCGTACTCTACGCTAATCATAAATTAATGTTCTTGCAAACACTATCAGTGATACCTAAGGGATAATGAGGCGATGTTACTAAACGCTCTTACCCCCCATGATCTGATGGGTGCAATAAGACTTGAGTTCTGACATTTTTGATCTAATAGTTGATGAAAAGAATGAGGATAATTAAGGTAACCTCGAATAAGAAAAAATGTTATCTTTAATCACATGAAGTTGTGAACAAATTGCTAGTTGTACCCCTGAACAATTGAAAGTCACAAAAGTATTGGACTATGTGTTCACGTTAAGTAGTCAAATTCAAAGAGTTGAATTAAGCTACTGTAGTTTAATGTAAATCGAACAGATTGCTTATAAAAGAGTTTATAAGTTGATTTCATGTGATGGAAGTTGTGGAAGTTATCCTAACAGCTAATTAAGTGAGAAGAGTGGAACTGTATGTTTTGGTGAAGGAGTTCACAAAAATGGCAAATGCAAAAAATGGATAAGTGGAAATTTTGATCTTCAAAATTTTCAATTTTAATTATATGAACAATATTTGGACCCTCGGTACATCAGCGTTGTCTGGTCGTCAATCGAAATGTATGATTATATCAATGATTCATGGAATCCTCTAAATTTCGACTTATTAGATTATGTCTATTAATGTGTATATTATTTCATATGTTTATGAAAATTGTAAATCCAGGGGTTGTGTTACTCGTTATTATTGCAAACTATTCTTTATCAAAGTTAGCGAGAATTTAATAATTAAAAGAAAAAAGAAAATAACACAATCAAACATAACTCAAAATTCGAATGTTATTTCATATAAAACAATATTTCAGGGTAGGATCCCATAAATCCCAACAAATAAGAAATTTAGATATTCAACGACATAATAAAATCTCCAAACAATAATTAAACAAAGATTCTTAATTTTGAAATACCAAAAGAATGATGAATAAAAAGAACATTGTGCGAAAATCACGAGTTCTTCAATTGCCTCCTAGAATTTTGGCTTCTTTTACTCTCCTTGTGGTTGTTGCTGATGCCAAAATGATAGAATGACCCTCCAAAACTTGTGCTAGGGTTTTTTTTTTAAATAGTTATACATCAAGAAAGTTGGAAAGAAATTGCATATCAATTTTTTCCTTATAGATCGCACTGGGGCGGATGAACAAGCGCAATATCTTCACATATGTATTTCTTCTGTGTCATTCAGACGCACTAGAACGGTTGAAATTGTTCGCCCTAACGCGCTATGATCGTTTATTGACTTTTTTTTTACTTCTTACACGTACTGGGGCAGGTAAGTTTGACTGTTGTAAGCGCCCACTCCTCGAATTTCAACTCTTACACACACCTTTCTTGATCAAATTTCCTACAATTCAACCCAATTACACGACGAACAATTATTATACAGAATATATATAATTAAAAAAATAAATATAGACACAACATAAACAAAACATGCATGAATGAGACTCAAAATGACACGATAAAACACTTAAAAACGATACACATCAATCTTCCCACTCTAACAATTGCTTGCCTGCCCTTGAGAAAAATAGTTACAGATCATAACACAACACAAAAATCTTGGTCAATGGTACATTCATGGTTTATCACTATTTCTCAGCAAATATCAAACATATCTCTCATCCATCAACACACAATGTCAATGTTCGCACACTATAATTTTTCATGGAATTTTATTGAGTGTGCGCGCAATGTTGGTTCTAGTATTAGACATTTCAAATATGTTCATTCTCAAAGCTGTAAGAGACTTCAATCAAAATGTACGTGCGAATTTCCCTCCCCTACATCCTTTTTTCACCAATTACCAACCAGGAAGCACAAATCATTAGGACTTTTCAAGCGTTAGTTACGGATCAATGTATGTATGGTTACCAAAGGAAAGATAAGATATATAAGAGGAGGATGTACAATGATATATCAATTTTAGCAAATTCAAATTTATTTTATCTGATTTCTTCAACTCCGTACATTCTCCCCTTTTTAGCTTAGGAATATAATTTTATTTATTTATTTGGCTCCATAACACGTTATTCTACAAACCCAAACTTTTTGAGAAATTCCCAAAAATTATGCAAGAAAAGTTTGAGATGAGCATGATGGACGATCTTACATTTTTTTCTTATATTTCAATCAAAGGACACCAAATAACTCATTGACAAGTTTGGAATGGACAATTGTTCTGTTGCATCCACCCCCATGAGCGTATCAATCAAGTTAAATAAATATGAATAGGGAATTCTGGTCGAGGTAACAGTATATTACGGTCTCATATGATCACTATTATATCTAACCGCTAGTCGACCTGGTATTATATTTGCATTTGTCTTTGTGTTAGATTCCAAGCCAGCTCCAAAGAAATCACATTACATTGCAGCTAAGCGTATCCTTCAATATCTTGAAGGAACTGTCAATGTGAGACTTTGGTATACCAAAAATTCAAGTTTTAACCTTATTGGATATTCTGATGCAGATTATACATGTTGCAAGATTGACAGGATGAGCACCAACGGATATTTTCAATTCATTGGAAATAGATCCGATCTTCTAGTTCAGCAAGAAACAGACATCCATAACCACTTCAAGCTGAAGCAGAATATCTCACAGCTGGAAGTTGTTATGCACAAATCCTATTGATTCAACAACAGTTCAGAGACTATGAGATCCGGTCGAATGAAGCCCTTATATTTTGTGACAACACAAGTGTTATTGCCATAAGATACAATCTCGTGATGCATTCCAGGAAAAAAACACACATTGATATTAGACATCACTTCATAAAGGATCATGTAATGAAGAAGGAGATTCAACTAGAATACATCTCGACCGATCAACAGGAAACATATATTCTTACAAAACCATTACCGGACGCTAAGTTTTTCTATTTTAGAAACATTCTTAGTTTGATATATTTTTCTCAATGCATATGTTCAGGAGGAATAATCTTTTGAATTTCACTGCATTATAATGAAGTACAAAGTGTGACAAGCTTGATAAAATAATTGTCCAGCCAATACATAAGCTTTCAATCTAAACGGTTGAGTAAATTTTGGAAGCTGAAACTTTATCCAACCGATGACATTAAATTTCTATATTATTATATTTAAACGTTGATTTTTTAAAAAATGATTCATATTTATTTTAATTACCATCAGTTACTTATATCGCGTGATTAAAGCCATCAATCACACGCATTCTTTTTAAAACATTTAGCCATCGTTTCATATGATTTCCAAATTCAAATCGACGATCCGTACTGACACGTGCTCTTTTGTGCTTGTCTATAAAATCATATGTATATTTCATCTGCATTCCATCAAATACTTTACGCTCACGTATTTTCTGCAATTCCAGTTTACTTCTTTCAAAATATTTCGAGCTTTCACTTGTTCATAGCAATCCTCTTACCAGATTCATAGATTTTGATTAAAAAAACATATCTTGCTATCAATTGTGAAGTCATCCTCTTCAAAAAGAACGAGGCTATTTCTTCTGTTTTTAAGATCCTCAAAGATTTCGGTATGAGGAAATCACCTGCATCTCCACTTTCAATCTCTCTGTTGTCAATCAGTTCTTCACTTCTGCAAGGATGGAGCATTTGAGCATCATTTGCACCATCGGAGGTTCAAACTACATAATCTCATAACATTTTTTTGGAGATGCTCTAAAACTACATACAACTGGTTTGGCGAATGTTTCAGATCTTCTAGGTGGAAACGCTGATATTTGGAGCACTGAGTTCTATCTGACCGGTATCCATATCTCTATTCTGATAGAGAAGCATGAGTTCAATGAATAATTTTGATTCCTCACCATCACCGTGGCCAAAGCCCTATTAGCCAAAGAAGAGGCGTAAGACAAGATCACACAAGAGAATTAGTTCCAGTACATGGCGGTGATCGCTTCAAAGATCGATGTCAACTGGTTTGATTTCCTGTTTGAAACACTTTGTGAGGTGACCAAGGGAAAAGGTCAGTATGAAGGATTCACACTGCAAATTTTTTATCTTCTTGAGCTGTTGAAGGTGACATTTGGCATCACTAAGCCGCTGCATCCAAAGAAGGGGATCAATGATGCGACCGTCACTGAATTTTTGAATAAAAACACCTCTACCGTCGCTACTGAACCATCGCTGATAAAGGCATGTGCTGATCAAGAGACTTAGAAAAATAAGAAGTCACCAGCTAGGGCACCTGTAAAAAAAGAAGAAGATCTACTATGAGACAGATAAAAAGGACAATCAGGAGAACGTCTCTCTTAAAAAGTCATCATCGGGCTAAAAAATTCGACCACTCTATCCAAATGGTATAATAATGATGACCCCAAGCGTACTAACGGCGATAAACAGCCCAAGAAGAAGAAGATCAAGTTGGTTCTGAAATGACTCAACCAACAACTGTTCCACAAGTCCAGCCTACTCAATCGATGGCTGACATTCGTATTTCTAAAGGTTCTGTTCCTTCACAGACTTTTGTTGTTCCTATAGTGAACCCTATGTTCAAGGACAAGGGGAAAATGTAACCATTCATACATATGTCGCTCTAACACTATCTCAAGTATTAAAGGAGGTGGCCAAGAAAATGATGATGTTCGACAAATGGTTTGAACATCACATTTCTGTACTATTCAGGACCATCTTGGAGATGAATCTCCTAGAAAAGTTGGCCGCTCTGGAAGGACAAATGTTAGATTGAGCCGAGCCCGATGAAATGAAGCAGCTCTCAGTCGCCAGACTATTGGAGTTGGATGTTTTGTCTACAGATCGATTATTCAGAATAAGAGTATGGAGTTTGAAATGCCTTTTCAACCTCTCCCCAAGACAATCAAAGTCTACGCCAGCGAAGCACTTTCCATGCTAAATGCAATGGGCGTAGATGAAGAAAAAAAGAAGAGAATGGAAATAAGAGCAAGCAAAAAGGGATGAAACGGTTGTCCAAGAAATCAACCAGTCATATATTGACGATGGCCCTTCCACTTTTCTAATGTCGAAAAGCATTTGTTTAAGAACCTTCTTCAATATATACATATAATTCAACTGATGATCATGCTTCAACAGTTGGAAAAACCCAACCGGAGGTACCATTCTCTTCTGCTAATTCTACTGACCCTAAAACAGGTCATTCAACACTTGCTGAGATAGATACACAACTACCTAAGGTCCTTATGACTTCAATTGATGAAATGGTGAAGTCTATGTCAAACTTTGATCTCTTTGGCGACCGGTCCACTCGCATGAACACTAATCAACACATTGGTCCCAAGAAGACATCTCTTGAGACTATGATTGAAGAATAAGCTCCAAAGTCTCCAGTTTCTCATAAGATCATTGATCAAGCTGAATCTTATGCTCCTTCTCCTCCACCGGTCAAGTTCGACATACCAAAATATGCATATCTCATTCTTCCCAATCGCAAAGGCACCTCTTGAGCCAATAAGATGGATAATATTGAGATGGGTACTTATAATGAATACAATCAATCAGAACATAGTGATAGTGAGGCCAACCCTTTGTACACAAATGATCAGATTGCGGTCGATGCACACTTTTCATATGTTATTTTTCATCTTGAAAAGGTCTGATGCCACATGGTAGACTTTGAAGCTCGTATAATGGCCTTCGATGTTGGTATCTCCAATCTTCTCCAAGCTGTTATGAGAAATGTGTCTGAATTCAAATCAAACAACAAAATTTCCATGGATGAGTTTAACAGCTCAAAGAAGAACACCAATGATGCCATAGTCACCTTGTCTGGACAGTTAACCCAAATAGAACAAAGACTTGAGGCTCGTATTGACGGTCTTCAGGCCTCCCTTGGCACCCAACTACAAGAAATTCTGGATCAATTTAAAAAAGGTGATGCCAAAAAGGGATAAGAAGAACAAAAAGAGGTGGTGGATCAGGATGTGGTGGAAGTTTCTGGTTTAGGATGTAGTATAGGTATTTATATTTCTATGCATGTAGGAGTATTAGGATGTACTGCTTTCACTCTTACATTGTAGAAATGAAATTCATTACCTCAATGAAATTCATTTTTCTTATAGCTTATGTTTCTGGGGCTTAAATTTTGTCATCACCAAAAGAAGGAAATTGTTAGATCTTTTAATTGTCACGCCCCGAGACTCGGGATTGACACCGGCGTTTTTTAACAATCACACAATCGAAACAACAAGCCTTTGTAGTACATTGTAAACCGAAACCAGTTTATAAATCATAATCTCAAAGAAATAACCATTGTCTTTACAATAACGAAATCTCAAAAACGACAGAGTTAATGCGGAAACGTTAAACTACATAATAATAATAATAATAATAATAATAATAATAATAATAATAAACTTAAATTTAATCTAATCTCTTGAGCATTCACCATCCCCAGAACTGCTCAGATTCTTCCTCCTCAATTTATTCCTCAAGCTTATCTGGGAAGGGTTGTAAGGGGGGTGAGTATTTGGGAATACTCAGCAAGTGGGGGAATATCGAGCACAATAAAACAACATGCATAAATTTCGAAACACATGACTTGCATACATACTTCATAAACATGCATAACATTTACCAGCCACTATGATTTATCTAAATTTCTATGGTTTACTGACGTCAGTTCCTAATTTCTACTCCTCTAAGGGGGAGAGGCCGTATAGCGGTTATATCCCCCACCGCAGTAAGGGTACGTCATGGTTGGGATTCCCACCCATATATATTCGACTCCTCACAGTGCTTAAAACCGAATGACACAATACTAGAAGGAGTAGGAAAAGAATTGTACCCGATCGAAGTTTTTATCCAAAACCAAAAAAATTCACATATGCATAACCAAAATTTTTAAGATTTAAAAACAGCCCACTTACAGTATTTGAATGCTAAGAGACGTGGATGCTTGGATTCGGGATTTAGGTCGCTTCTCGCTCCTCATCCGGACAACGCTTCGGTTCGACTTTTAGGCTAACTTCGGGACGATTTTTGGGCAGAGTTTTGGCTAGGGAGTTGCTGAAAATTTCGGACCTTTCAGCTCTTAAATTTCAAAAATTTGGGTGAGTTGAGGAGTGGGAATGATGGCATACTTATAAGTGGAGGGATGTGAGCTAAATATGGTACTCAAATCATACCAAAACTCATGCAAAATCTCACAAATTTGACTCCAATATTCCTGGCTAAATTTCGAAAATATGGTGGCCAAGTGAGGGGATTTACTTCCAATTTTCTTGTAGCTTATTCTTGATGTGATTATATCCTTGGGCACCACAATATTTATGCACCATATCTACGGGATTTTCGAAAATTACTACGTCTATGCTTTGATTCCTTTAGCCATGCATGGTATTTACCAACCCTTGGAGATTTCCTTGCATAATTTCGAAAATATGCAATATCTATGCCTAAGTTTCCTAGGTCTAATATATTACCTTCTAATCTTGCAATATATTTCCCCAAATTCGAAAATATGCATGATATGCATAATTATATGACTTAATATTGTATTACCAAAGTATCTTCATCTTTCCCATATAAAATATTCTCCAATGTGTAAATCTTATTTTAATACAAAATAAAATCTTATGCTAAAATTTTCCTTACGATTACTTGATTACAAAGTGGGAAAAATCTGGTTCTTACATTAATTCTGTTGCTAAACCTTCACCTTAATGCTCATTTATTGAGCTACATTCAAATGTTGAACAGGAAGATGCAAGAAATACTAAAAATAGAGCATGGCAATAAGACGTTCAAATTTTAAAAAAAATTTAACAACTACGAGATTTTACACACTTGAAGCATTCTTTGAAAAGATTTCTTAGCACTCTTAATCTTCACAAAATCTCTACTGCTCAACCTCACATCAAAGAAAACTCATCAAATCTTCAAGGATTATCAAGGGCTTCTGTCAAACTACTCGACCGTTTATATTGAAAACGTTCGAAGAGTTGTTTGAAAGTTCTCAGGATTCATTAATTTACTTCATTGGTTTTGTATTGGTTGTTAAAATATGTGTCTCAACCGTTTGAGTTATTAGGAGTATTGAATTAGGCAGTGAATAAGTCATAAGATTAAAGTGAGTTGTTACAAATATTTGTAAAATTAAAATCTTCTAGTGAAATCCTTTCTAAGTGGAAGAATGAGTGACTTAGTAGCTTAAGGCTCTGAACATCCATAAAATTATAGTGTACACTTTCTATATTTGAATATATAATATTCATAAGAACCATCAAACCGTTTTCCACACAATCTGTGATCCGATTTAATAGTTTTGTAGAGAAAATTTTATTGTGATGCATGTATCTTTTTCCTTGGGAGTATATGATGGAATAATTGAATACTAGCAAATCAAACAATTGGATGAGAGTCAAAGGGTTATTATGCTCAAATAAATTCTAGGACGTGAAACAATGTGCGAACATTAGTGTATTTTGAAGGATTGTGTATTGGGCACCTTGAGAAGCCTTGAACACAATAAATCAATGAGCTGCAATAGCTCGTATTCTAAGAATGTATACATCGATTAATTAAATCGAGTTTGGTGATAAACCAAGCGAAAAACACTCGAAGTAATCCTTCGTTAAGAAACACTGATATATTTTTATCTTGTGTAACTGAATAACTGAAAATATCGGGAATCAGTTGTTGCATATATCAGTTCAGTTATGGTGAAAACTGAATTGACGGATGCTCTAACTGATCAAATAAGTTTGAAAACAATAGTTAAACAATTAATTAACACAAGATATGTTTATGGATGTTCAGAGACTTCAACTGCTCCTGGGTCACCCCTTCTACCTCATCGGGTAGGATACACTAGAAAACTTTGATTAATTACAACAAGTGTAATAACCCACCTAGCTTAGGACTTATCCACTGTCTAACTGAACTCCTAGACTAGACTGAAGGCGGCACCTTCCAGTCAACACTTGTTTAACGTATGTGTGTCAAAGATTACATACACAAGTTTATTGTCTTTGTGCAAGACTGTATTTGGGTGGTGGAGTGTGTGTGTGTGTGTGTGTGTGTGTGTGTGTGAGAACTAAACAATGAACACTATCAGAAAGTGTTCTCACACACTGAGGGAATTGTGCTTCTAAACTAAGCTTGATAACACGATGAAGTGTTCCCTCTGGCAAATTGCTTCTAGAAAACTGATATGCAATATGTGTGTCCTTTATACTGTTTTTCCACACACTTTTTCTTGTTGTTGTTGTTGTTGTTGTAGTAGTAGTTGTTGTTGTTGGTCTTCACTTATCTTCTATTTATAGGCGGGTAACTGATCGTACAGCGAGACTCAACAATTGTATTTATTGCAGCTTGAATGTGTTCTTGAGATTCGTGTCTCGACACGTCCGAATTCTATGCTGGAACATTTTGTCTTTAAGCTTTGCTGCAACGTCCATTATTGTACTATTGATAGTACATATGCTTTTGTACCCTTGTGCGTAGCTGGAATCCATTTAGATAAGCTTGTCTAGATCTGCAACTGATTGATTCCTAACTGATGCTCCTAACTGGTCATCTGAACTGATATTCAGTTGGGCTGGTGAAATAATTTGACTCGTCAGTTGAAGTGATTTCACTCTTTCAGTTGAAATCGTCAGCTGAGCTCTTCATCAATTGAGCACTTCATCATTTGGCCGGGCTTCTGAAGTTCTACTGCTGAACCACCTATCAGCTGGACAATCAGTTGAACTGTTATTTAATATATCCGTTGAGCTGATTCAGTTTGGGCAATCAGCTGGAACTTTAAGTTCGCATCTGTTAGCTTCAGTTTTGGCTCGTTTAACTGATTAGTTCGAAGCCTGATCAGTTCCAGCTTCCTGCGCACTTAGGTAAATCATTAGAAACAAAATATCAAATTTTGTTATCATCAAAATAAAAATTGCGAAAATGAAATATTCCAACAATATCTTTGAGTAATAATATGACATGTTTTGTGCAACTGAGGAAACACTTTTCCAAAATGCACATGTCTTACTCTGGCCAGAGATTTCTTACTCAATCAACTCATCAGATCATAATATGATATCTTCACCTGTAGGAAAATGGTGAATATATGACTACAATGCATTTGCTCCTGCGTATTTCGAAATTACACCCAACCTCGCCACTTGATATCCCTCAATGGAGTCGGTAAACATATACGACATTAAGATTCCTACCCATATCCAGTTGAATCCCCACCGTGCCAAAAACATATACGACAATCGTATCAAGAAGGGGTAGAAACAGAAAAACGGTGCTCGAGCGAAACTTTAAAAAAAATCGACATATACAAGATATTTTAAAACATGTTCACTTACCTTAGATCTGGATGCTAAAAACGTGAAGGGCGATTTCACTCATTATGATTTTCGAATCCTTCCTAGATCTGGACTGCAGCAGAGCTTTGACACTCGACAGAATCGAGAGAGGAAAATCTCGAAATTTCTTGAGAGCATTAGGAGAAACTTCGGAAAAATAGGTATAATTTCCACGTGTGATTTTCGAATGGTAGACTTATCCTATTGATAGGGGCTGAATGCTATCATGATCGTATATTATATTTGCGTCTAAAATTTTGAACCAAACTTTGAATCTAGGATAATTTATCATTCTTTATGCATCTCACTGGATAAAATTTTGAAAATAATCCTTAGCTAGTTCTGGAATTTCCAATTCCAGGTCTAATTTTCAACATCTAGTAGATCTTTTATTTTGCACTACAATTTAATCCTTGCCCTTAACTTTCAAAATTTTCCCCTATTTATTTTTGAATTTGTTAATAATTTATCTTAAAAATAGGACTCCTGATTTTCTTGAAATCTTGTTTGGCAAACTTTTGAATTTTTCATGTATGCATTTCCTTATCAACCTTATTTCAGATCTTATACTTTTATCTTGCATTTTCTTCTAATATTTTGAAATTATGTCTCGAAAATTCCTAAATTCAACCGTTTATATCCAATATCTTTAAATTCTTGGATTTTGACCTATTTATTTATCTCAAAATCAAAATATATTATAATATCATCTTAAATTTCGAACTCCATTTATATTGTACATACGATTTAATTATCCTATACAACTTTAGATAGACTTGATAATATTTAATAATAAGATAAAAATCCTGGATAATCTAGTATAACTTCCAATTACAAAATAATATCCGATTTCAGAATTTGTGAGTTTGACAAAGAACGTTGCCAAAACGCTGGCTGCAGTTTGGTTCACTGGAACAAAGATATTGCTAGGAAAATTTAAAGAGCTTCTCATATCAACAGCTGCTTCAGATAAGGAAACCATGGTGAAGCCCACGGTCCGCAAGTGAATGTAAAAAAATCTGGCATTTGCGAAGACGGTGGCTATGGCTGAGTCTGAGATGAAAGTCGCTGCATGTCACGCCCCGAAACTGATACGTGCCATCGGCGTTGTTTAAAAATTTAAAATCATGTAACAACAAGCCATGTAGTACATCAAATAGCCAAAAAACAATCTATTACATAAATTAATAATCGTCTTTACAATGCGATTGAAACGAAATACGGAAACGTAAAACACGATAATATAACTAAAAGACAGAATGACAAGACTGGTCTTTAATTGAATTAGCTTCATCACCATCCCCAAAGATATTCTTGTTATTTATCTTCGATTTGTTCCTCGTACTTATCTAGCGTTGGGAATGTAAGGGGTGAGTATTTGGGAAAATACTCAGTAAATGGGGGTCGATCGTGCATAACAAATATCAAGGTTATACTTATACGAATACATTATCATAATTTCAATAATAAGCGTGTAGAATCAAATATGAACAAAATACAAACATAGCAATGAAAATCACCTCATTTTCATGGTTTACTGATCAGTTCCTTATATGTTACTCATTTAAGAAGTGAGGCCAAATGAACGGTTATTATATCCCACCACATCAGGGCCTAAACAAAACAATCAAATATCGGAATTTTCTTGTCATTTCTATGTTTGAGGATTTTTTGTGTCTTCTTTTTGGTCATATTGTAGGGTATTTTTATGGGCTAACGGAGGTGAGATGAAAATGCTATCATTCAAGTCCATTAAAGCCCTTTTTTAAGGCCTTCATTAGCCTTAAAATGGCTGTTACTTGTGGATTCAAAACAACTCTTGAATTCCCTTTTTTAATGGCATTATATGATACAAAGTTGTCAATATCTTTTGTTAAATTTCCTTTCAAATTTTTGAGTCCTTACATCCTTCCCATCTTATGAGAAGTTTCGTCCTCGAAACTTGCTATACCCGATCTTCAAAGAGATAAGGGTGTTGTTCTCGCATCTTTTCTTCCAACTCCAAAGTAGTTTCTTTTTCGGTGTGATTTGACCATTGTACATTGACATATGGAATACTTCGTTGCCTCAGTACTTGGTCTTTGTTATCCACAATTTGAATTGGAATTTCTTCGTATTTCAGTTCTTCATTTAGATTGCCCTCAACCAGAAGTGGTCCAGCTCAAGAATATGACTTGGATCAGAAATATATTTTCTTAGCTCCGAAACACAGAAAACATTGTGGATTCTTGACATATCGGGTGGAAGTTCTAATCTGTAAGCATGTTTTCCCACTTTCTCTAGAATTTCAAAAGGTCCAACATATCTGAGATTTTGTTTCCAGCCTTATTGAATCGGATTACACCTTTCATAGGTGACACTTTCACATATGTTTTTTCGCCCAATTCAAATTCCACGGGTCTTCTTTTCAGGTCAGCCTAGCCTTTCTGTCGATCTTGTGCATTTTTTTAGTCTCTCATTGATCATAGCAACTTTATCCACTGTTTTTTGGATCAGCTCAGGTCCAACGATGGCTTTTTCTCCTACTTCATCCCAATATACTGGTGATCGACACTTTCGTCCATACAGAGCTTGGAACGGCGCCATTTCAATACTGTTGTGATAACCATTATTGTATGTGAACTCGATTAAGGGCAGATGTTCACTCCAATTACCAATAAAGTCTAGATCACATACTTTCAGCATGTCCTCAAGAGTTTGTATGTCCTCTCAGTTTGGCCGTTAGTTTGAGCGTGATATGCCGTACTAAGAGTAACTTTAGTCTCCATAGCCTGTTGAAAGCTCCTCCAAAAACGGGATTCAAACCTGGGATCTCTATCTGATAGTATGCTAGCTGGAACTCTATGTAATCGTACGATATTATACATGTATAAGGTGGTCAGTTTATCCAGATTATAACTCATGCAGACAGGTAAGAAATGAGCAGATTTCACGAGTCTATCTACGATTATCCATATACCATAATGAATTTGTCTAGACTTTGGTAAACCGATTACAAAGTCCATGGAAATATGTTTCCATTTTCATTCCGGGATTTCCAAAGGTTTAAGTCCTCAAGGTCTTTGGTGCTCGGCTTTGACTTGTTGGCACACGTGACACTTAGTGACAAACATTTCAACGTCCTTTTCCATTTCACTCCACTAGAAGCTTTTCTTCAAATCTCTGTACATCTTGTACTGAAAGGGTGGACTTGAAAATTTTGACTTGTGTGCCTCGAACATCATTTCTTGTCAAAGATTTTCAATGTCGGGCACACACAATCGTCCTTTTATCCACACGACTCTCTTGTCATCTGTCTGTAGATCTGATGATTTTCCTTCTTTAACCTGTTGTTTCAGTTTCATCAAAGCAGGGTCTCGATCTTGACTTATCTTGTTCGTTTCCTGGAGAAATTGTTGTGCTTAAAGTGACGCTAGGATTACTTTGCCTATATTCTTCCGACTCAAAGCGTCAGCTACCTGGTTTGCCTTGCCTGGATGATAGCTTCTCGTCAAGTCGTAATCCTTCAGAGGTTCAATCCATCGTCTCTGCCGCATATTTAATTCTTTTTGAGTGAACAAATATTTGAGACTTTGGTGATCAGTGAAAATCTCATAATTGGCTCCATAAAGATAATGTCTCCAAATTTTTAGTGCGAACACCACTGCAGCTAGTTTGAGGTCATGCGTCAGATAGTTTTGCTCATATGGTTTTAGTTGTCTTGAAGCGTAAGCAATTACTCTCCCATCTTGCATGAGCACACATCCTAAACCTCCTTTTGATGCATCACTGTAGATGGTGAAGTCTTTTCCTTCAGTTGGTAATACCAATACCGGAGTAGATGCAAGTTTCTTCTTCAAAGTCTCGAAGCTTTACTCACATTCTGCACTCCATTGAAACTTAGAGTTATTTTGGGTGAGTTTAGTGAGGGGTATGGTTATTGAAGAGAATCCTTCAACAAATTTTCAATAATAGCCTGTTAGTCCCAAGAAGCTTCGAATTTCTGTCACATTCTTTGACCTCGACCAATCCATGATTGCTTCTACCTTCTTAGAATCCACAGATTACTCCTGCTACTGATATTATGTGTCCCAAGAATGTGACGCTTTTTAACAAGAATTCACATTTCTTGAACTCTGCGTGCACTTATGAAATGCAAGTGTACTAAAATTACTGCAAAACCCCACTTACATTTCTCTTCTTTGGATTAAAACGTGAGGAACTTGTGGGAAGAATTCCGCTCGAACTTGTACAAGACTTGGTTGCTGCAAATCCGAGTAACGTTGTTGGAATTTCGAACAAGTTGAAGGGATTTCGGATAGTGACAGTACTTTGAGCAGCAGCTTTAGCTCAAAACTTGGGACAAAATGTGGCTAGGACGGAGGTAAACCGAGGCTTGAGAATAGCAGCTAGGGAGCTCGAAAATATGGTTGACTTTCTGCTGAAACTTTCAGAATGTTTGTGGATGTTTTGTGTCTTCTTTTTGGTAATCTTGCAGGGTATTTATAAGCTCATGAAGGTGAGATGAAAAGGCTGTCAATCAAGGCCATTACAGCTCTCTTTCAAGGCCTTCATTAGCCTAAAATGGCTGTTACTTGTGGAGTCAAAACAACTATTGAATTCTCCTTTTTAATGACATTAGATGATACCAAGTTGTCATTAACTTTTCTTGAATTTTCTTTCAAATTTTTGAGTCCTTGCACTGCATCCATAGTTCATAGAGATATTCCAACATTATAATTCGAAGAAAAACTATAAAGATCGAAATTTAAGGTGGTGATGTGGAGGGGCTCTGGCCAAATGTGGATCTATAAACCTTCTCTCGCTATTGTGATAATGTAAGTGTTGTCATCGACAACAAATATCCTATACGATAGTGAATTGAAGGTGATCAGAGGACTGTCTTTCTCGCAGTCGATTTCGAAGCCTGGATATCCGCAAAACACCGGTCGATCGTTTCCATAAAAAGGATATTTTATATCTCCAAGATTGGCGCATCGAAATGGTGGCCTGCATGTTTCGTACAACTCATCGGCTTGACAGATACAACCCTGGATTTGTGACAGTACGAGGATTACAAGGATCCAGCGGCAAGATTCTTGGCTGAGTTTTGGGTTCATCATTTTCGTCTTCGGGGTTTGTTTTAAGGTTGAAGGCTGGCTTTGCTACAAATTGCGGTTGTTTGAGTTAGATACAATATATGGAGAAATGGAGTTATATTTCAAGTAGATCAAGAATTGATAAACAATAATGACTTCGAAAAATGAAATAGTTGAAAATGTGTAAAATGAAATTGTTCAAAATGTGTGCATACTGTAGCTAGGTGGCCTCAAAATGCAATTCGTTCCAGATTTCCCGATATCAAGTTGAGGAGAATATTTTGTGTTAAGATAAAATTTATATTTAAGTTTTGATAATCTCAATCTAAATTGATATAACTCAAATTTATATTAATACAAATTTTTTAAACCTATGTAAACAAGATTATAAATACGATGATCAACTACGCTGTTACAACATCACTATCACCCAGAAGCTGTTTGCAGAAATGTTTGGTCTACTAACAGTTGGCATCACATCCTTCTCAACTTTTCCAGAAGCTAAATCTGCCCATTGGAAGGTGAAATTTTCACTATCTGGCTCTCCACTATCTGCTCTTACTAGTCAAAAGAAAGATCTGAAAGTGGAGTATTGGCTGCTCTGGCCAAACCGTAGCTGGACAAAACAGAAGCTTTTGACAAGATTACCACACACAAAAAAAAAAATTCATGGCCACCATCGCCTCAAAGTTGGTCGTTAATTGGTCTGACATCATGTTCAAAATTTTCACAGATATGGTGAAGAAAGAAGCTCAGTCCCAAAGGTTTGCTATTCCCCTTTGATATCTCTTGGAGCAGCTGAAAGTGAAGGTTGTGGATGCTGCAAAACTCCACAAAGTAAAATTGTTTGGTAGTGCTATAGTGAAAACATATCGTCTGAAAAATCTACCCACTGGAGTTTAAATATTGGAGATAAAGAAAGAAAAGGATTGTGATGTACAAAAGAAAATTTCCAAGCCGGCTAGGAAACCAGCCTAATAGACAAAGAGGAAGCTGGTGTTGTCCTCAGATACGGACTCTGAAGAAGCCAGGGAAAAGGTTCGCTTGACACAAATATTCCACGGAAAGAAGAAACGGAAGGACAAGCCCAAAACAAGGAAGATTAAACTGATCAAGTAGGCCTCCGAGGCGTTGGTACAAACGCTAATCCCAGCCGTTCCTATTTTTAGTTTGAAGGGTATTGGGCTAGTTGAACATGAAATTGTCACTAGCCGGTCCAGACTGCCTCTCATTGACCCAAAAGCCAAAGGAAAGGGCATTTTGATCAAAGTATCCAACTTATCAAATATTCAAGCCTTCATAAACTTGACCATGGAAATTGTCGATGAAATCGCAAAAGAACGGATCGTACATTTTGACAAATGGGTGAACTGTCGCAATGTTGTTTTGTTCCATGTAATTTGAAAGATCAAGACTGAAACGTCCACTGCTCGTTTTTCCTTAAAAGTGCTAGAAATTTTTATTTTAATTTTTCCCACTTAAGCATTCGGTTAAAGTATACATAAATATATTTTAAAGTACATTTCACTATTTAAAATAAATCAACCAACTATTCTGTGAAAATTCAAAAGAACGTATTTAAAACATAAAATCGTAAACGTCAACCAACCCCAAGCTAACATTATTTCAAAAATAAACTTAACTCTAACATCCTCTCAAAAACCTCTCAAAAGCATCATAAGTTATAAAATCTTTAAAGTAGCTTAAATCTTAAACATAATTTTTATTTGCGGAAAACTAGTGATGGTCTTCGGGTTGTGTGCACCTTCAGTCCAGCTAGTTCAACCATCAACTCCTCCATGAATATCAACATCATGCTCACCTGCATCGATCAAACCTAGTGAGTCTATTGGCTGAGGAACCTTAATCATTATAGCAAGTAATACATATATCTTGACAAGCAACAGTGAAAATATTTTTAATAAAATTGTTTTTCATGAACATAACCTTAAATATTTTTCCTTTCATCAAATCATATTTCCTTTCATCATATGCATAAACTTTTCCTTTTTTGAATTCAGATTCTCAATTGTGACTTTCGTATTAGCTATAGGTCGATGGATCCATCTACGTATTACCACGGTATGGGGCCATGGGGACATCAACGACACTCTCACCCGTCAACTGAGCTTTGGTCTTACATATCATTGTATCATCTTATTAGTCATAATCAATTCACCTCCTTCAACTTTTCATATTTCCATCACTTATAAAAATTTACGCACATATAAATCATTTTTCTTTTAAACCAAGCATGCAACATGTTTTTTAGCATTAACGTTTCATCATAAAATTTCATAAATATTTGAAATAAACATTTTAACATTCATTACAGCATTAAGGGTACTGCTATGATGTCTAGCATTTTTCAGGTGTAAAATGACCGTTTTGCCCCTGAAACCCTAACTTTCACAATTTATCCTTAGACCTCAAAACGACGACCCAAATCCATCCAATCTTAACATGAAACCTAAAAATACACCCATAAATATTTCTTAGAAGTAAACTTAAGCTCCTCGACTAATTTTCCAATTCGTTTTTAAAACTTAGACGTGCATCCCGATTTTAACCCGAATCGACTCAAAACTTAACCAAACTTTAAACATATCTTATTAACACCTAACCATACCCTATGCAACCAAATCATGCCATTTAGAACCCATAGAAAATCCTAAACAGCTACTGAAATTTTCTGCACAAAAACTCTACACCCTAGCTTTAACAACCCATGAATTCCTTCAAGCCTAGCCCTTAACCATCATGTCCAAACCCTATTGGACCCAACCAGACCCCGGATAACCCTCCTAGGACCTTGATCGTTCCCTTAGACCCTTCCTAGACCAGCTCTACAGCCCATGCAAGCACAACCCTAAACCTGCTTTCTACTAGCCATCATGCACCCCATATTCATGTTTTCGCCCTAGCCTTCGCACCAGCCTTTCCTCAACCTATCTAGGACCCTAACTCAACCCCCTTAGAACCCCTGGATGTGCCCTAATAGCAGCCCACAGTCGTGCCATTCTAGAACTCCAATTCGAAAACCCTAGTTTCTTAAAACCTAAATTTTCGTTCAATATTTTTGCCCTACATGTACAGCCCTTAAACATGCATCTAAAGACCCTCAAAAATGTCGAAAAATGTCCCTTCCCATAGTCCTACCATGGCATCCCCTTTTTTCATCATAAGTAAGAGTTTTAAAAGATGAAAACTCTAGTTTTATCATGTTTATGTCATAAAAACGAAAAAAAAATAAGTGTATCATGTTTTCATGCAATCATGTATCAAAACATATAATATGTTGTGAAGGAAAATTAAATTTTGCATTTCAGTTTATTACTCACGAAAAACAACTTGTGACGCGAGTAACGTTGGCGGAGAGACGACCCTTGCTGAATTTTCCTTCAACATTTTTGTGACTTTCCTCTCAAACTCTCGTGTGGTGTGTGTTTCTGATAGAGAAAAAGAGTCCTAGTATGATTTAGGAGGGTGGGGAGTGGGTTTAGTACTTTAGGTTAGGGTTTATTAGTTTAGAGTTTGATATATAATACATGGTATAAGCTTATGTCCATTAATCATGATATAATAGCCTCAGTAGTCCCATTAGATAATATTTAAAAAAATTTGTTGAGGAAAGTTTGTGAAAATATTAGCCGAGTTCTCGAAAAGTCCATATTTTCATTGAAAATCGAATACCGATTTAAATATGACTCGGCGTGTACAAACACCTTAACATATCTTATTTTTGAAAATTCCATTAAAATATTCCATGTATTAAATAATTAAAAAAATTATTTAATAAAAATATTTTTCTTTTTATGGTCACCCAGTCTCCGTTCCTCAATCGTGTCTCGAATAACCTTTAAAAATACACATTTATGCGTTCTAGTAGAAAATCATATTTTAAACATGTAAACATGCCTACTGTATTTACTAATTGCAATTAAAATAAATTAATTAAAATACAAAAAAAATTTGATAACTTGCATGCATGTGGTTCACGCAGACCTTTTAATTTTCGGGACGTTACAAAGATTATAAAATACGTGGTTTATGCGTTCTAGTAGAAAATCATATTTTAAACATGTAAACATGTCTACTATATTTACTAATTGCAATTAAAATAAATTAATTAAAATACAAAAAAAAATTGATAACTTGCATGCATGTGGTTCACGTAGACCTTTTAATTTTCGGGACATTACAAAGATTATAAAATACGTGGTCGTTCTTGATCCGAAGATGCTCAAGTGGGCAGAAAAAAAAGTGATCTCCGAAGCTGTTCAGCAGCGAGATTTTATTGAGCTGAAAATCAAGGAAAGTATCTTACGATACTTGATTCAACAAAGAAGGGAAAATTTTGTCGCCAATTGCCCAACCGCACAAAATGACGTGGCTATGATAAGCCAACTCGAAATGGATGTAATATCACTATCCATGATGGTGAAGGTCAAGAGATAGGATGCGAGGTTGCTTCAAACACAATATTCTCAATGAGCTGCAATAGCTCGTGTTCTAAGAATGTAAACACCGATGATTAAATCGAGTTTGGTTTTAAACCAAGCGGAAAAATACTCGAAGTAATCTTTCGTTAAGAAAGTTGATAAGTTTAGAGCTTTTAACTTGTGTTAACTGATTAGCTGAAATAAGGTGGATCAGTTCTTGCTTGTATCAGTTCAGTTATGGTAAAAATTGAATTGATATCAGCTCGAACTGATCAAATCAATTTAAAAACAAAATTTCAACAGTTAAATAAACAAGATATGTTTATGGAATGTTCGGAGACTTCAACTGCTTCTACGTCACCCCTTCTACCACCTCGGATAGGATCCACTAGAAGACTTTGATTTATACAATATCTTGTACAAACCCACTCAGCTTAGAACTTACGCTACTGCCTAACTGAACTCCTAGTCTAGACTGAAGGCAGCACCTTTCCATCCAACACTTATTTAACGTCTATGTGTCAAATACTACATACACAAGTTTAATGTCTTTGTGCAAGACTCACTCAGCTTTTTAATACGCTCTATTCTCTATGTATATGTGAGTGATGGTGTGTGTACATGTGTGAGAACTGATCTATGAATACAACACGAAAGTGTTCTCACACACTGTGGTAATTGTGCTTCTAATCTTAAGTTGATAACACGTTGATGTGTTCCCTCAAATCTGGGCTGGTTGCTTCTTGTAAGCTGATATTCATGCCTTATCTTCCTCTTCATTGTGATGTTCACGCCCCCTTTTTGATGGTCTTGATCTTGTATTTATAGAAGCTATGTGACCGTTCAACTAGACTCATCAAATATGTTCATTGCTATTTGAATCCGTTCCTCGAAATTTATGTCTTCTCCTTTCTGACAGCCATTCTGGAACGTCTCGACTTTAAGCTATGATATAACGTTCATTATTGTACTTTGATCGTACAGTTTCTTTTATAGCCTTGTGAATAGCTGGATTCCACTTAGATAAGCTTTTCGTGTTCTGCAAGCTGATCGGCTCCTAACTGATGATCTGAACTGGTCAGCAGAACTGGTCTTGAACTGGTGTAGTGAAATCAGTTGGCTCATTAGCTGAACTGATTTCACTTATTCATTTGAACCGGTCATTTGGGCTCTTCATCAGTTGAACTCTTCATTAGCTAGGTCGAGCTTCTGAAGGTCTTCTGCTGAACCACTTATCATCTGAACAATCAGTTAAACTATTCTTGATATATCAATTGGGCTAGTTCAGTTGGTACTTTCAGTTTTCCTCTTGATAGCTTCAGTTTTTGCTCGGTAACTGATCAGTTCGAAGCCTAATCAGTTTCAGCTTTCTGCGCACTTGAGTAAAATCATTATAAGCAAAATAACAAATTTTTTAGCATCAAAATCAAGATTACGAACATGAAATGTTCCAACAAAGATCTTCATCTTCCGGTGACTGAAAATAAAAATGATGATTAGTCTTTGACTTTAGAAAGTTAGACCGGTAAACAGCCATTCGCTAAGACAATTCCAGTAGTTTCTGAGGAAATTCAAGCCGCTGCTAAGGAAGTTCAAGTTGTTGTCGAAGAAAGTCAACGGCAACAAAGGCAAGTTACAGCCGTTGCTCAAGCTAGCCACTGAGACGACTGAACAGAACCTATCCAGCAGCTCAAAGGCTAAAAATGATGTTGAAACCATAACAAAAAAAGTTCAAGCCAAATACTTGGAAAAACAAGAAGAATCTAATGCATATACTTCTCCTAAATCTCCCAGTCAAACTCAAACTCATACAGATCTCCCAAAGATTCCACTAATCTCTGTAGATGACGTTGTCCATTCTTCGTCCCAATTTGAGTCTGATCAAAGTAAAATGGACCCCTCCTCTCCATTGATCGAAGATTTTACTGCCATAAGAGAGGAACATCATTATGAGGGAGAAACATAGTTGGAATCTCTTACCAAAATTTCAACCAGTGATCAAATATTTGAAGACCCAAGTGCTTCAACCAAAATTCTGTCTGGTCAAGAGATTGTTATAATTTCTAGATAGCCTGCCTCAGACGAAGTGGCTGATCTACGGTCTGAAGTCTTGAAAATTCCAGCCGCTGACTTAATCGCTGACCACAAGTTGATATTCCATCTGTTCCACTCCTCCAACATCTGTCTTTTCAATCGGGTTCTCCAATTCTTGAAGAAGAATCTTCTTCAGATCTTAATTTGAATATCTTATCAGAATTTGACGACAATTATCAAAACGTTATGCTCAATCAAGTCTACTATTAGATCAAGGATCTCTCAAAAACGGTCAACAATGTCGAAATCAAGCACTTTTCTCATTTTTTTGCATTTGAAAATTTTCGGAAAGACATTATACGAGATCTTGGTTCTTTAGAAAAGACTTGCGGGCTTTGCACCACCGACCTAACCTTTGTCAAATGTCAATCTGAATCTTTTGTCCCAACATTATCAAGTCAAATTACTAGATAGCAACAAGCAATAGAGGCCCAGCTAGAGGAAATGCAATTCTTTTGGTGTAATAGGTTTTCAAAATTATGTTCTTATAACATTATTATTTCATTATCTCAATGAAATACAATTTGTTTTTATGATCTTACATTTTTTGCAACTGATTGTATAATTTTGGAGCTTGGTTTTGTCATCATAAAAAATGAGGCATTTGTTAGAATAATTTCTATTACCCTTAAGTTTGATGATTAATAAAATAAAAAATATCAAATTGTTTCAGAATTCAGCCACTCATTTTATTGTAAAACAGGTTTTTCAGACTGCTGAATTATTTCAAGTCTTTTCAGGAGTTCAAACCGTTGTGTCTAGAATTTAAATTGCTAAACTTTATTAAACTCCAGCTGCAAGGCATCCTCTAACAAGTTACCGGTTCAAACTATTGAACAAAGTGCGCAGGTTCAAACCTTTTTTCCAACTGCATTACAGAAAGGTATATTGAGAATTCCCAAAAGAAAAGTACATTTAGAGCTGTTTATTTGAAATATCAATATAGAAAGATTACACAGTATCTTACCAACTTCCAAAATGACAGGAAGCAACTGTATACAGATATGATATGTCAGCTTTATCAAAAGTATGGACTTAAACTCAAAAGAGCATTTAATGATAAGTACGGAGTATGTCCATATTATTGAGAAACAGTACAGATGATCGTTGTAAAAAAAATTCGAGCATTGAAGTACTCTACTATAAATATGCAGTACATCTCAAAGAAAAAGATTAACGAAACTATTTTCAAATCGCTGAAACTTTCAAGAAAACAAGAGTCTGCATATTTCCAAGATTTTTTAGCACACTTAGGAGTTCTTCTTTCTGACTGCTCAACCAAAGCACACGCGTATCAGAATATATAAGAGCTATAAAGATCGGTTTGTTCTACCTCAACCAAGTCAAGCTGTTACAAAGCTGACCGTTGGGTCATCATTAGTATTTGATATGTTGTTTGGTGAACCAAGTGTTCTCATGCATCCAGCCTTGTAAAATAATCACTAAGAGTTTTAGTTTAGGTAGTGTGATAAGTCCTAACTGAAATGGGCCGTTATAAGACATTGTAAAGTCAAAGTCTTTTAGTGGAAACCTTTCTAAGTAGAAGAAGAGGTCAATGTAAGAGTTTTTATTTCTGAACATCCATAAAAATCATGTGCCCTTTTCTTACGAAATTTTACCTCCTTGCTCATTCAAATTTTCACATAACTTCTTGTTAAATTGCCACCGGTGTTTTTATCACTAGCCTAATCGGACCATTTTCGCACTTATTTATAACAAGTAGTCAATCAAGTCTAACCGTTCAAGAATACATCTTAACAACTTAAAAACTGTAAGAATGACTTAAAGTTTTTCAAATTATTTTAAAAGAGTTTATTCACTACCCCTCTAAACTTTAAATCGATGTTAACAAATTCTTATATGTATTCACATGATATGATCTTCATTGAGTTGTATTACTTTTGTTACTAGTAATATAATTGAGATTTGTTGATTAGTTTTTCAATTGTAAATAATTTCGACTTTCATTTATAAGCAAACGAATATAGACTAAATGAAGATTTACGGGTATATACCTAAACATAAAAATATTCATAAAGGCGTAAATGGAAAAAAATTAGATTTAAAGATGAGTTTTTGGTTTTGACTTTTAATTATTTATACCTTTGACATTATTTTAACATTGGTTTCATAAAATATTAAGGAAATAGATTTTAAATTAAATTTAAAGAAATATATTAAAGAGAAAATGATATTTCGACAAATTCCAATTAAAAAAGTGTACACACGTGCGATGCACGCGACTTTTACTAGTAAGATCATATATAGCTCACAAATCAGCCAAAGAAAAAACATATTGCTGTTGTACATGTGAATGAAACACAAAAATCTCTCAATAAGATACCATCAATCCCAAAATACACAAAAAACACATCAGTAATCCTATACACTCTTTTATTTACATGTAAACAAACAAGTTCAAGACACAGAATTACGTCTTCTCTTCTGGAAAAAAAACCGACTTTCAGAACTAGGCTTGCCCCCTATAGGCTTATCTTTGATCCGGAACAAGGAATGGAGCTTGCTTAGCTTCTTAGTAAATGACTTGAATAACTTGTTGGCCGGGTGTGCTTTCACAAGTTCTTGTTTCATGGAGACGTGATCTTTTTCAAGATCGGTTAGCCTCATTCTCATTCTTCCAACTTCGAGCTTTAGTTCACGGTTTTCCCTTCTGACTGAAGCGTAGTTATCTCTAGGTGATATGCATCCACTTCCTGCACCACTACCAGAACGCTGGGGAAATTGATGTCCGTTCATTGACCCAAAGAAAAACTGGTTGTGCCCCCCGACTCCATTCATGGCGTTCCTTAATCTGATTTGTTCAAAATATAGCACTTGAACTGCAATCTGCACTGGTAGCCGTTCGTTTTGAGCTGCATGGCTGCAGGCTTCCTGAGAGAGTTTTTGGCAGTCTATTGTTTTACAAAGCCTGTATCTCTCCGAGTCCTTTATGTTTGGATGAACCTGTTAGTTCATCAAGAACATGAGAACAGTAAAAATTTGATGTTTATACAGAATGTAGTCTTTTTTTTGAAGGTTTTTAACTAGTTTTACCTTAAGAAAGATGTCCACAGCTCGGTATAATCCATCGAATACCATTCGAGCATGGTCTGGAAGTAATTCTGCAAGTGCTATGATTTTTGATGGAGTTAAGTTTGAATCTAGTGCAACTTCTGCAAGATAACTATCCAGCAGTTTTGAGACTTTAATGATCGAGCTTTGTTTAGGCGATCCCGGGCTGTTGAATCCATAGACCATCTCACTTTCATCCCTTAACTGGTTATGATCATCTTCGTCATCATCCTCATCAAGATTCAAGAAAATTGAGACAATCCTCAGGACTGAATCTACATCATACAAGGGGCCGTGGTTGATTCCATGCGAACTTGCAGGAATCAGAATATCTTCAAGAATTGCTTGGTCCAATTGCAGACCAATCCGCCGCTCAAGATCAGTTCTGCATGATGTGGAAGCCGATGATGCTACTGCTGATTTCAACAAACTTGAAAGAAACGCCATTGGAACTGAGCTCTTTCTTGATTGGGATGGTAGTAAACCGACAGCCGTTTCAATGGTGACTCGTTGCTTCTTCTGTAAATCGAGATCTGAGATACTCCCTTTAACTAACTGAGAATTTCTGACAACGAGACCATGAAGAGAGTTCTGGGCATAATTTATCAAAATTCCACATACGATATCCTGTTTCAAGCCCTTCGTTTTGACAGCTGACAGAACCCTTTGGAAAAAATCGAGGCTCAACATCGTGAGCGACTTTCCCCACCAATCTGCAGAATTTTCTGCGCTGGGTTTTGATGGTAAGTTATGCTCCAGCTTAGACAATCCTGAACTTAGCTGCTCTTTACATGCATTATTTGCAATCGAATATATTAATATATTGACAAGATTAATCTCCTCAGATATCGGTAACAGATTTTCGCAGTTATGAAGCACATATATTGAGTTTGATATACTTGGGAGGACAATATCCTTAAGGTATACTTCAGTCTTGAATTCAAGATTTTTCTCCGAAAATTCTTCTACCATTTCAAGAAAATGTGCTGTGCACCGCAGCATAGCAACGTTTGTTAGCGTAATCTCGATGTTTACTCCATAACAGAACTTTGCAGCCAGCTCAAATGCCTGTGATCCACCAGGAACACCAGAGAGATTCAGCCTAGATACTTTGGAATCTTTTACTTCCAACAATAATTTCCGTATTCTACCACTTCGAGAAACCAGAGGGAACTGCAAAAAAGATAGAAGCTTAAACCGAGGTTTTCATTTTAATGGCCCATATAATCGATTTCTTGATTATATAGTTCTTACTTTGTGAAGAGCAAAATTTGCCGTTCCAACTTCAATGGTTAGATCACTGGAAACATCAGATATCGGCCTGCAGCACGAAAGAATATCAAATCAACACAGTTTAATTACATCCAAAAAAAACAGAAGAAAATGGAATAAATTCATCTTTTGTCCTACACATGCGTCCCCATATATGAGTTTAATGATACTGAAGCATAAATATTCAACACTTTTATGAAACCTGCGGGCTCTGTTACTCATCTTGGTCCTGAGAATCTTTCTTTTGTATAATGGCCCATCGGAACACTCGAGGGTCGAGACATAAATACAAAAACCATGTTGCTTAAATTACTAGGCTGGCAATTCGAAGGTAAAACTCCGACTGAAGAAAAAGTACAAAAATATTTAACTCATTCTATGAGAGGAGTTTGAGCTAACTTGTGGTGTTCTGATGCCGCGGAAACTGTGTTTATTTTGTTGTGTTTGAATGGAAACCAGAAGCACTCTGGGGCCTCAACAGCTATTCTTGATTGTTTCGTATATTATACAGAGAAAAGGTACATTATTGACTAGTGATCACCAGTATAAGTTTCAATGACAACGCACATGCATGTTGCAATCAATACACCGGAAATTTCGAACTTTTGAGTTGCTATTTCTTACCAGTTTTGGTGAGTCAATAGTTTGATCCGTCACATTCAATGGTCATAACTGTAAAAGTGAACTTCAACCAATGTATGTAACACAGAGGATCAATGCAAATTATACACTGGGATTCTTGTTTTCAAGCACATCATACCCATATATGTTTGTACTTACAAATCCAAGCTGCGGAACCGGTTATATTAAGTTACCATAGCTCAACCAAATTTATGGTCTGGGTCGACTTGGAACAAGCCAAGAACCAAAAACATGCTACCCCACTAATCCTCCTGATTAATGGGCCACCGTGGAACCAAAGCCCCACATTTGGAAATCAAAATTGGGTGAAATTAAACTGCCACCATTTATTTCATTTATAAGGAACTGTAGAAAGACAGGATCACATGAATGATGCATATATATAGTACTGGACAAAATGAAATAACATAATATAGCATATTATTTGATTTGGTATAGTGGTAAACAGGTTTGAAAAACCAAGAAAATCTTACCATTCAGTAACATTTCTTGCACTTGAACTAGGACGAAATGGCCTCTTTCCTGATATACTTGGCTTCAGTTCAGCAACCGTAACCACACCCATCTCCTAAATAACCTCCAAACTTCAGCTTTACCCAGGAAAAAATATTTTTTTCCTTCTCTCCTTTTTTCCTGCGAACTACTGCTTCACTTATAATGATAAAAGTATGTCTCAAGAACTATTACAGAAAATCAGAAACCCTTCAAGCCACCCATTGCAGCAGCACTTCTTCCACTGTCATGATGTATCCACCCACTCATGTGTGTGTAAACTGCGTGTATTTTAAAGCAAGCTTTGGAGTAAAGGGAAAGCTTAAACACACACGAACTCAATATTCAAGACTAAAGATTCTTAAAAGCCAGAGTCTTTAGCGACTGTTCGTTCGTTTACACTTTTCTTTTAAAACAAAAAAATAGTCTTAATCTTCAACTAAAGATGGGAATATATTTGGAACGGTGGCAACTTTTCGGTGAAAAGAGGGGAGTGAGTGACTTTTGTTTATTCGTTGATTTGGTGTTTGAATAATCGGAGGAATCCAGAAGGGTGCGGTGCTTTTGGGTGTCTGTAATCATGCATGGGTGGTGCAAAGCCTGAAAGGTAACCACTAATAATGACACATTGGTTTTAAAATTACACAAATTATGTGTAAAGCTAATTCGAGTGGGCGGCAAATATGAGTTTATCACATACTATACTGCATTTTATATCAGTTAATTACAGGATGGTCCACTTCATTAAAAACAATGAACATTTAGTTACATATTTAAGTTGTACGTATATATTTTTGAAGTGATGGAGATACATATATTTATTTACTTTGATCAAACACCAGACATGGATACTGTTTGATCCTAAAACTCAAACGCCATCTTAAAAGCAACCACTTAAAACTCCCACTAGAGAATCTTGATTCTTCGGTAAAATAAATAAGAAGCCAGATTCATGTCAAGTATTATCTGTTCTAATAAGGTCGGTTGACTGTTCTGAAGAGGGTGATTAAATGAACACTTGCAACAAGTTGCTTCTTTAACTTTAATCGAATCTGGTTAGAAATTGAATTTGGTATTCTCGTTGTAAATGACAGTTGGCTAACAAAAATATGTACGGAAAAAAACAAACTGATAGATTAGAACAGTTCAAATAATGGTTTGGCTATGTAAACCGAAAGTAAAAAGTATGCAAGTTTGTTTCTAGATTTCGGAGAATTCAAGCTATTATGTCTCTTCTTCTTCTTTTTTGGAAGACTTACACTGAAGACTTTGATTTTTACAAGCAATTTGCAAAAATTCATTTCATTTTGGACTTAGACACTTTCAAAACTAAAACTCCTACTACACCTCAAATAAATGAATAATAGTATAAAATTGTTGTCAAATGCAATTAATTATAACACTGCAATATCCTAACACTTAATGATCCTCAATGACCAGGTACAATTTTTTGTAAAGTATGTTCGACTGACTGAGTTTAGCTTAAATACTTGAAAGATTGAATCTGTGTAGAAGTTGTAGTGCTTTACTAAACTAAACTTATTATCTATTTATATATTCTGAATCCAATGGTTCGCTTGGATTTCTGTTGAGGTCAGTTTTATACTGAAAAACTTATCCAATAATCATTTAGCTTTTCTAGACGTAAATTGATGTCCTTGAGAATGTATGTTAATTTCCTCGGCTGATAGACTTTGTAAACTTGATAAATTTCAGTCTGCGTCAGTTTAATCGTGACTTAGTCCAATCTAGTTAATTCATTTTAGCTTCTGTACTAGGTTACTTAATTCACTTCAATTGGTTGATTTATTTTGGCATAGTTCAGCTTTGTCTTATAATTTGTTTATGTTAGGATCGGTTTGAAGGGTCTAAGTGTTTAGAATGGGGGTTGAATAAGCACTTTAGGATTTTTGACTCTTTTTCGATAATGGTGACAAACTTGATTCCAATGATCTTGTTGTCGATATCGGTCAGTTAACTAATATAAGTGCAGAAATAAAACAACTGATAGATTGAATACTTAACGAATAACTGAAACAAAGAACACAAAGATTTTATTGATGTTCGGAGGCTTCAAATACTCCTACGTCACCTCTTCTATCACAAGGATAGGTTCTCTACTAAAAGACTTTGATTAATTACAAATGATGTAATAACCCACTTCAGTTTGGACTTAGACACTGTCAAACTAAAACTCTTAATTCCCTTTACAATTTATCAGTATACAACTGATTTCTTTTTCTTAGCACAACTTATCTTAGAAGATCGAATACAACAATGTAATGTGATAGTGCTTTAACTCAAATGGTAGCTTGAAAGATATGAAATGTCTCTGTTAAGTGTGAGCTTTTCTGTATGAATATCGTAACCGAACTTGTATGCTTGAATTCAAAATTACTCAGAATAATTGTGCAAAAAGTTCTTGTCTCAGCTAAACTCCTCAGCTATTTATAGGCTTTGCTTCCAACGATGACATTGAATGCATTAGTTAATACTTATCTGTTGATTTGTCATTTCTGAATATGTCAACATTCTTTTGACAATAGTACAATGTGACATTCTGTTAAGCGGCGCTCCTTCTGATAGTTGCATTCTGCTGCATACGATTTGTCGGTTGGTAGCTGCTCTTTAACTGATGACGTCTCAAACTGATTGTCAGTTGACTATATAGCCGATCAGTTGAACTGACTGTATGACCGATCAGTTCTAACTGATGGTTCAGTTATCTTTACAGATTCAGTTAGCTATGACCAGTTCGATTGCCTCCGATTATTTAACTCATTAATAATCAGCTTGGGCAACTTCATTTTGAGTAGTTTTAGTTCGAATTAATTCAGTTGAACCGATCAGTTCTGCAATCTTCAAAAGCTTTAATTGTCAAACTCCGAAATTCTGATTCTAATAGTTTAACACCAAACTTGTATCGGGAATGATTTCATTTTTGCTGAAACGAAGACCAGTTTTGTTTCCAATAGGTTTATGCAACTCTTGAATTTCAGATAAGGTAATTGAAGACTTGTTCCAGGATAAAATTAGTTTAGTTAGCTTCATATTCTCATATTTTAACTTCTGATTTTCATCATGTACCCTATCTTTATCAATTTTCAGCTTAGTTATCTCTGCTTTTAGACTCAACATTTCACTAGACTGTTCCCAGTCAGGCTCTGTTTTGTTGTCTAACAGGTTAGTTTGTTTTGCTTTAACTTATTCAAATGATTAAAAAAATATTTGGCACTCATTGATCATGTCATAAAGTGCATTGACAAGCTCATCTCGTGTAAAATCATTGGAGCTAAAATCAAATACATGCTCACTGGTAAATTACATCTCAGCTTCATTGGCCATCAAAGACTTCACTTCCCGTGATCACAGGAACTGCTTGAATCTTCTGATTCGGATGACTCAGAGCCAGAGTCAGACCACTTTGACTTGCTTTCATCGGCCACCAAAACCTTGTTCATGCTTCTGCTTGAAAGATTTCTTCTCATCTTTGGATCTCCTCTTCATTTCAAAAGGTCTTACCCTTCTCAGATGACCTCCTACATCATTCCTTGGTATAGGACAGCCTGCTATGAAGTGATTAGTCTTGCCACAGTGGAAATAGGCATTGGAGTCATAAGTGGACTCCCTCTTTTGATAAGATATTCGGTGGCATCCTTGATTATTTTCTTATAAACTTTTCAAACTTTTTAACAAACAATGACATGGCATAAATGCTAAATTGTTTAGCTGATTTTTCATTTGAAACTGATTGTTTCAATTTCACAGCAGTTATGGCATTAGTCAACTGAGAGGTAGACTAATAACCCTCTCTGGTTTGCAATTCGAATTCATAAGCTTTTAAGCCCACAAACAAGTCATGAAGTTTCATCTTGCTCAAATCTTTGGATTCAAGCATTTCTACCGTCTCGACATACCATTCTTTTGGGAGTCCTCTCATCATTATCAAAATCATTTCTTAGTTGTTCTAACACTTTTCCAAGTGTACTGAATTCAATCATGTGAGAATCCGAAATTTGCGAATACAATCAAAGGGATTGGACAAATTCATTATGCATGAAATGTTCCTTGAATATATCAAAGTGACTCTTGGTATGCTTGGATGAATTTATTATGAATGAGATGACCCTTTATTTACCAAAGTGACTCTTGGTGGGCTTGGATGAATGAATGAATACAATTAATGCTTGCTTGGAATGCAAGGGTTTGGCCATAAGGAAGTTCAAAGAGCAAAATCTCACCTATAAATACACCATTATATGTTGAAGAGACCACACCCAAAATCATCACAAAAATTTGTCCCTCTCCTCTCTTCTCCTCTCCATTTCGGCATCTAAGGCAAGAAGAAAAAGGGAGAAGGCTTCGTGCAGTCCGAGTGATCAGAAGATACGTCGAAGTGCTGCTGGATTTGCTTCATAACTCTAGGCAAAGTACTGCAAAGTTTCGTTCATCATCTGACCGAGATTAAACGGGAGTTGTACGTCCGGACTCTGCAATTTCAAAAACTACACCTTCGAATTCGGTAAATGGGTTTTGTTATGTACTTTCTTGTATTTTTAAAATTTGAATATAAATAATATGACATGCTTGTATGTGTGTCCATATGTTCGAAAATCAGTGTTGTTATAATTTAAAATTTCGATCGATGATATGTTCTTTCTGTTCTTCGAAATTCTTTGATTCCGCTGTATCCGTCTGAAATTCTGATAAGTTCTGTCCGATAAATCTGAATTCTGTGTTGCACCATTACAACTCGATTTGAAATGGGACGAGAATTGTAATTCTGTCTGGCCCCCATTGGTAGGTATAAAACCATGTTCTGTCTGGCTTCCATCGGTGGGTATAAAACCGTGTTTTGGCCTCACCCCTTAGAGGACTAACATATTGGGGACAATTTGACCATTGAAATGATATGAGTAACAGTGTTGTGTTTGTTCTGAATTGTTTTGATCTGTTTCTGAACTGCTCTGAATCGTCTGATCACCTCTGTCTCATATTTGATTTGTTTTTGTTATGATAAGTTAAAAGTAATAAGATTTGAAAGTTTGTTAACGAAATACTTTAAAGATTAAGTTCTATATGTATCATTGAAAATCGATCGAACCCCCACTTGCTGAGTGTTACCCAAAACACTCACCCCTTACAAATTTCAGCTTAAAATGAAGAGCAACTGAATTAGGAGGAACAAGAAGCTTTCTGGGGATGGTAGTCGATAAGCAAGATTCAAGAATCAAGACTTTATTTTCCTTTTGTTTAGTTTCTGCTTCCGCAACTCTGATGTATTTTTATTCTATTGTCAACGTAAAGACGATGTTTTATTTATGAAAAAGACTGGTTATTTGGCATTTCGATACGAGGCTTAATTGTTTTCAAGTAATTGTTAAACAATGCCGGATGTCACTGACGCTTCGGACACGGAGCGTGACATTTAAATGGTATCAGAGCCGCCAGCCAGGTTCATAATCCCGCTAGGATTTTGACAGACAAAATTTGACAAGTCAAATTTTGGCAAAATCCTAGTGTATCCCAAAATTGAATCCAACTTTCATCTGTTTACTAAATTTTTGAGAAACTCAAAATCTATCCCTTCAATCATTCCAAAAATTCTTAGTATCGAAAATTCCACGACAACTTTGTTTCTATTATTTGGGCATTTCTATCCTTTATACGATTCTGATATTTTACATCCATTTATTATAGAAAATGGCAGGCAGACCACCTCGACACAACATGAACCCCCGGGGAATCAATAACAACGAGAACGAAAATCCCCCATCACCACCAAGGGTGAATCTCAGCAGGGAGGATATGATGGCTATAGCTACCATTGTAGCTGCCACACTGCAAGGAATCGTGAACCCTATTGCTAACGCCATCCAGCCACCACCAGAAACACAACCGCGTGGAATCAAATATCATTATGAATCCCTCAGGAAGAATCGAGTCCCAACTTTTGATGGAAACCCAGATCCAAAAGTCAGTAATAATTGGCTTAAGAATGTTGAAACTCAGCTGCATTTGTTGGAAATACCTGAAGAACTTAGAGTGGAAGTCGTGACACCGTTTCTGGAAGATCGAGCAAGAAAGTGATATGACAGTGATGGAAACAAATCACATGACAAACATTCAGGAGAGAATTTTTGAAACAGTTTTATCCAGCAGAATTTCGTCTGCAAAAGTTAAGCGAGTTTGAAAACTTCAAACAGACATCGGATATGACAGTGATGGAATATACCTCAAGGTTCAATGACCTGGGAACCTATGTTCCAACGATCATGTCTGATGAGACGTTGAAAATGCATCGGTTAAAGGAAGGACTAAGCAGTCGGATTCAATCGGCTTTGGCAGTATTCAAGCCAAACAATTTTGCGGATTTGATGGGCGCAGCAATGAGCGCGGAAATAGATATCAAACGCTGCGAAGAAGAAAACAAGAACAAGAGACCGTTGGTCAGTCAATCTGCTCAAAGTGGCCCCAAATTCAAAAGGTCAAACTATTCAAGCGACCCCCCAAAAGGAAACCTTTGGCAATACTGGTATTAAGGAAGAGAAGTGGTGCGATACTTGTCGACATAAGCACATTGGAGAATGTTATAGGAAATTAGGCGCTTGTTTCACATGTGGTAAGGTGGGTCATCGGATTAAAGATTCTCCAGACAACAAAGAAAAAGGGACTGGACCCAGTAAACAAAACGAAAACCAGACTAATGATCGGGTGTATGCCATAACCCAGGAAGAATCTGATAACACCAACGAGGTGGTGGCAGGTACTGTTTTACTCAATGAAATACCTGCATATACTTTGTTTGATTGTGGTGCTACACACTCATTTGTGTCTAGAAGATTTGCTAAGAAGCTTAAACTTGAGCATGAAATTCTTAGTGAACCGTTAAGAGTGGCAACACCTGCGAGCAAAACAATTTAAACCCACAAAGTGTATCGAAACTGTAAAATTTGTATCAGCAAACAAATTTTTGAAGCATAATTGATTCAACTCAACATGATTGAGTTTGATATCATTCTCGGAATGGATTGGTTAGCTAAAAACCATGCCATAGTAGACTGCCAAGAGAAAAATATTAGACTCCAGACTCCAACTAAAGAAGAGATCATATATCACGGAAAATCCAAAGAACGAAAATCTCTTCTATCTGTCTCACAAGTCTGGAAGGCCATAGAAGGCGGTGAAGAAATTTATCTGGCAGTGATCAATGAAGTCAAAGAAGAAGAATTCCCAAGGTTGGAAGATATTCCAATTGTTCAAGAATTTCCAGATGTTTTTCCCGAGGAGTTACCGGGTGAGATATCAGATAGGGACGTGGAGTTTGAAATCAATTTGGTCCCTGGTGTTGCACCAATTTCAAAGGCACCATACCGAATGGCTCCAGCCGAATTAAAGGAATTAAGGGAGCAACTTCAGGAATTACTAGACAAGAACCAAATTCGACCCAGTGCATCCCCAGTGGGGAGCCCCAGTGCTGTTCGTAAAGAAAAAGAACGGAAGCATGAGGCTATGCATTGATTATAGAGAGTTAAACAAGATCACCATAAAAAAAAAGTACCCGCTCCCGAGAATAGATGATATTTTCGATCAATTTAAAGGAGCCGAGGTTTTCTCAAAGCCCGATCTAAGATCTGGTTATCATCAGTTAAAGGTCGCATAGGATATCCCTAAAACTGCCTTTAGGACAAGATATGGACACTACGAATTCACAGTAATGCCTTTTAGTCTAACAAATGCTCATGCGGCATTCATGGACCTGATGAATCGAGTGTTCAAACCATATCTTGACAAGTTTGTGGTTGTTTTCATAGATGATATCCTTGTGTACTCACCAAGTGAGGAAGAACACAGAGAGCATCTGCGTCTCACTTCGCAAACACTGTGAGAAAAAGAACTCTATGCCAAATTCAAGAAGTGCGAATTTTGGCTAAAAAGTGAAGCATTCTTAGGACATATAATTTCTGAATTAGGGGTGTCAGTAGACCCTAAGAAAGTAGAGGCAATTAAGGACTGGCCACAACCAAAAACAGTAACCGAGGTAGGAAGTTTTCTGAGTTTAGCAGGCAACTATAGAAAATTTGTGGAAGGATTTTCTTCGATAGTCATTCCTCTCACCAAACTCACTCAGAAGAATTCAAAATTTATTTGGAATGAAGCATGTGAGAGAAGTTTTGAAACCCTGAAGACAAAACTCGCATATACACTAGTACTAATTCTTCCCGAGGATGGCTAGAACTTCACTATATACAGTGACGCTTCAAAGAGAGGGTTAGAGTGTGTACTTATGCAAGAAGGTCAAGTAATTACTTATGCCTCACAACAATTAAAACCGTATGAGCATAAATACCCAACTCATGACCTTGAGTTAGCTGCAGTCGTGTTTGCGCTCAAAATATGGAGGCACTACCTTTATGGAGTAAAATGCGAAGTATTTACTGATCACCAGAGCCTCAAGTACATATTCACCAAAAAGGAATTAAACATGAGGCAAAGAAGGTGGATGGAACTTCTAAAGGATTATAATTTGTCAATCAATTACCATCCAGGAAAGGCAAATAAGGTGGCAGATGCATTGAGCCGAAGGAACCTTGGGAAAGTGAGCTTATATTCCCTATCATCACGACCATATCTTCGAGAAGCAATTAAATTGAAGCAAAACCAGGATCCCTCTATCCTCAAGATTAAAGAACAAATTCAAGAAGGAAAGGCCTCGGAATTTCAGATTGATGAAAATGGTGCTCTTTGGATGAAAGGATGATTGTGTGTGCCGGATTTCGATGGTATTCGGGAGGAAGTGATGGTCGTGGCACAGAAATCGAAATTTTCAATACATCCTAGAAGTACCAAGATGTACCGAGATCTGAAAAATAACTACTGGTGGAATGGAATGAAGAAAGACATAGCTGTCTTTGTTTCTAAATGTTTAACCTATCAACAAGTCAAGGCTGAACATCAACGGCCTGGAGGACTTCTGCAACCATTGGAGATACCCAAATGGAAGTGGGAACACATTTCTATGGATTTCGTAGTAGGGCTACCAAGATCAAGACAAGGTCACGATGGGATTTGGGTGATCGTTGACAGATTAACCAAGTCTGCACATTTCTTACTGGTACGGATGAATTACAACTTAGACAAATTAGCCACCATGTACATGGAAAATATAGTGAGATTACACGGAGTTCCGGCAAGCATATTTTCTGACAGAGATCCAAGATTCGTATCACGATTTTGGAAAAGTTTCCAAGAATGCCATGGGAATCAAAGTCACTCTCAGCACAGCCTATCATCCTCAGACTGATGGCCAAACTGAAAGGACAATTCAAACCCTCAAGGACATGTTGAGGGCATGTGCTCTGGATTTTCCTGGAAATTGGAGCGAACAGTTACCTCTGATAGAATTTGCGTATAATAATAGCTATCATAGTAGCATTGAAATGGCTCCGTATGAATCACTGTATGGGCGAAAGTGTAGATCACATCTATACTGGGATGAAGTCGGAGAAAAAGCTATTATTGGACCTGAACTTGTTCAAGTAACCATTGACAAAGTCGTCATAATCAGAGAAAGACTCAAGACAGCTCAAGACAGGCAAAAGAGCTGGGCAGATTTAAAGAGGAGACCGTTGGAGTTTGAGATCGGCGAAAAGGCGTATGTTAAAGTATCCCCTATGAAGGGAGTGGTCCGATTCAGCAAGTCTGGAAAGCTAAATCCAAGATATGTAGGACCATTCGAGATACTGGAGAAAGTGGGAATTCTAGCCTACCAACTGGCATTACCACCGGATATGTCCAGAATTCATAACGTTTTCCACATCTCACAACTGAGGAAATACGTCCCAGGCCCGAGTTATGTTCTCAAAGTTGCACCGCTAATGATTGAAGGACATCTGAATGAAGAACTTAAATATGAAGAGGTCCCAATTCGAATAGTGGACACAAAAGATCTCCCAATTCGAATAGTGGACACAAAAGATCAAGTGTTGAGACACCGGACCATTTCATATGTCAAAATACAGTGGTCGAATCATACTGAACGGGAAGCAACCTGAGAACTAGAAAAAAGATGAGCACACAATATCCTCATCTCTTCAAACGTTCGAGCTGAACCAAGTTTTGAGGACGAAACGTTCAATAAGGAGGGTGGGATGTAAGAACCCGAAATTTGCGAATACAATCAAAGGGATTGGACAAATTCATTATGCATGAAATGTCCATTGAATATATCAAAGTGACTCTTGGTATACTTAGATGAATTTATTATGAAAGAGATTACCCTTGATATACCAAAGTGACTATTGGTGTGCTTGGATGAATGAATGAATGAATGAATACAATTAATGCTTGCTTGGAATGCAAGGGGTTGGCCATGAGGAAGTTCAAAGGGCAAAATCTCACCTATAAATACACCATTGTATGTTGAAGAGACCACACCCAAAATCATCACAAAAATTTGTCATTCTCATCTCTTTTCCTCTCCATTTCGGCGTCTAAGGCAAGAAGAAAAAGGGAGAAGGCTTCGTGCAGTCCAAGTGATCAGAAGATACATCGAAGTGCTGCTGGATTTGCTTCATAAATCTAGGCAAAGTACTGAAAAGTTTCGATCATCATCTGACCGAGATTAAACGGGGGTTGTACGTCCGGACTCTGCAATTTCGAAAACTACACCTTCGAATTCGGTAAGTGGGTTTTTGTTATGTACCTTCTTGTATTTTTAAACTTTGTATATAAATAATATGACATGCTTGTATGTGTGTCCATATGTTCGAAAATCAGTGTTGTTATAATTTAAAATTTTGATCGATGATATGCTCTTTCTGTTCTTCGAAATTCTTTGATTCCGCTGTATCCGTCTGAAATTCTGATAAGTTCTGTCCGATAAATCTGAATTCTGTGTTGCACTATTACAACTTGATTTGAAATGGGACGAGAATTGTAATTCTGTCTGGCCCCATTGGTGGGTATAAAAGCATGTTTTGTCTGGCTTCCATCGGTGGGTATAAAACCTTGTTCTGGCCTCACCCCTTAGAGGACTAACATATTGAGGACAATTTGACCATTGAAATGAAATGAGAAACAGTTTTGTGTTTGTTCTGATCTGTTTCTGAACTGCTCTGAATCGTCTGATCACCTCTGTCTCATATGTTATTTGTTTCTGTTATGATAAGTTAAAAGTTATAAGATTTGAAAGTTTGTTAAAGAAATGCTTTAAAGATTAAGTTCTATATTTATCATTGGAAATCGATCGAACCCCCACTTGCTGAGTGTTTCCCAAAACATTCACCCCTTACAAATTTCAGATAAAAATGAAGAGCAACTGAATTAGGAGGAACAAGAAGCTTTCTGGGGATGGTAGTCGATAAGCAAGATTCAAGAATCAAGACTTTATTTTCCTTTTGTTTAGTTTCCGTTTCCGCAACTCTGATGTATTTTTATTCTATTGTCAATGTAAAGATAATGTTTTATTTATGAAAAAGACTTGTTATTTGGCATTTCGATACGAAGCTTAATTATTTTCAAGTAATTGTTAAACAATGCCGGATGTCACCGACACTTCGGACACGGGGCGTGACAAGTCACGATTCCACTAACTCTATCATCAAAGTCAAACATTGATTCTCCAAGTTTCATCTAGATTTTGTCAAACTTGCATATGGTCATGGAGAGTTTGTTCTCTTTGGTTTGTTCCTTACCTTCGCACAATTGAATTAATTTTTTTTAGATTTCTTTGGCAGTCTTACATATTTTGATTTTGCTGCATGTGTTCTTGCCAATAGTTTGTATTGAATATCTTTAGTTACATTATAAAGATTGGCTTTTTTCTTGTCATCATTTGGCCATTCACTCCTTGGTTTTTCTAACATTTGATGATCACCTTTAGTGATGGCTATTGTTGTATTGACTTTCAATATCTTCATTGGTCTATCAGTGATAACGAACCACATATCATAATCCTGAGCAGCTAAATGAGCTTGTATTCTTATCTTCCAGACATCAAATCTTCCTTGGATAACATCGAGATTTTGCTGAATGAAGTCATTTGAAAAGAAATGTCCATAGTCGAGAATAAGTCTCTCTCTGATAGCACTTGATAGGTTGAGGGCTCACAAGGAGGGTTGAAGAACATTTACAATAAGTTGCTTCTTTGACTTTAATTCAGTCTTGATAGAAACTGAACTTGATATTCTCGAGGTCAATGTCAGTTGGCTACCAAACATATGTGCAAAATGAAACTAAACTGACATACTAGAACAATTCAAATAATGGTATAGCAATGCAAATTGAAAGTAAAATGTAAGCAAGTTTGTTTCTGGATGTTCGGAGAATTTAAGCTCATACATCACTCCTTCTTCCTTTTGAGAAGGTTCACATTAGAAAGCTTTATTTTTACAAACAATTGCAAAAATCATTTAAGTTTGGACTTAAACACTGCCAAAAATAAAATTCATGGTACACCTCAACTGAATGAATAGCAATATACAAATTGTTGTCATATACAATAAATTATAACATTGCAATATCTTAGGACTTAATAATCCTCAATGATCAGGTACAATTCTTTGCAAAGTGTATTCAACTGACTGAGTTTAACTCAAATACTTGAATGCTTGAATCTGTATAGAAATTGCAGGGCTTTACTAAATCGAACTCCTTCTCTATTTATAGACTCTGAATCCAACGGTCTCGAATTTCAAAAATGTTATGTTCCAAATAAAAGTGTATGTTGGCTTGTCTTTTGTCCAAGTCAATATTCTCTGACAATCGTACACTTGGTGGTTCGCTTGAATTTTTGTTGCGGTCAGTTTTGTACTGAAAAGCTTTTTCAATGGTACTTGAATACTACCTAGTTGTTTCGGTCCATTTATAGTTGTTGCTTCTGAAAAGTTTTTCAATCACCAGTTTAGTGTTTCTAGACATAAAATGAATACCTTTAGAACGTACGTTAATATACTCGACTGATAGACTTGGTTATAAACTTGATAAATTTCAGTCCGTAGTTTAGCTTTGACTTAGTCCTATTAACTTGACTGATAGACTTGGTTATAAACTTGATAAATTTCAGTCCGTAGTTTAGCTTTGACTTAGTCCAGTCTAATTAATTCAGTTTAGCTCGTAAACTTGATTACTTCAATTTGGTTGGTTGATTCATTTTAACATAGTTCAGTTTTGACTTATGATTTGTTTAAAACCAAAACCTTAGTCGATCAATACGTTCCATTTTATTGAATTCAGTATGCTTCTGCAGTTCACAGTATGCACTCGATTTGGACATCATTTCGAACACCGCCAGTTTCTGCCGATGAGAATCTCGATTGTCTGTCAGCAAGAAAAAAGAACCTTTATTTGGGGAATATTTCAGAACAAACAGATCATTAAGCCATAGTCAATAAATTACACACTGCAGATGATCTGCCACGGCCCACTGGCCATGCATTTGTATGTGGCGTGCGTTATTCATATGGAAGCACACATCATTGTTCTTCGGACTAACTAGAAAAGCTTCCATAAAGCTACATACCTAATCATAACAACCCTATGTTAATTACACCACATTTCTTTATTATTTGGCATATCATATAAATATATATATATATACACAGGCATATATATATGTATTTATATGTATTAGTGTTATAAATACATTGCTTTTTTGTATAATCTTTTTAATAATTAATTTGATTTGAGCCGAGAAACTAGTCCGAAGTTTCAACTAATTTTGGATTGATCCCACTTGAGTTTATTATAAAATGAGTAGGTCTGTTGTGAGACGGTCTCACGAATCTTTATCTGTGAGACGGGTCAACCCTACCGATATTCACAATAAAAAGTAATACTCTTAGCACAAAAAAATAATATCTTTTCATTGTTAACCCAAATAAGATATCGTCTCACAAAATACGATCCGTGAGACTGTCTCACACAAGTTTTTGCCATATAAAATTGATGAAATGAAAGGATAAAACATGCCATATTCGAAGTTTTAATGCACGAACTGTAAAGAATTTTTGCGCTGATAGAATTTTATAATCAATAGATTCGTGTTTTAAAGAATTTAAACATTTTGGAACTGTCAAATTTTATTTAACCAGAAAAGGTTGCAAGAAATCATTCACAAGGAGGCAATTCCCTTGATCCGTGGCTGTAATCATTCATCATTCAGGGGAATAATTGTGAGGGGACCAATTTGAAAGCTCTCAAGGTATTCGTTTTTATGCACGTACATGAATCCATTGCCTGTTATATGGCAATATTACGTGTGGTCGTTATCTTTCAAATGTTTATTGAAATAAAATCTTTGTGTTGATACAGTAATTTGTATATCGATCTGATCGATTAAACTTCATTAGATAAACGATATGCGACTGACTAATTAAAAAAAATATTGGTTAAGTATTTTTTAAAAAACAAATAACCTTGTACGACCAATAAAGTTGTTGTGTAATAATTTACTAGACTTAAAGAAATTAAACCAATTATGATTATGATATCATTAAATTATTAGCAGTTGTATTTTATTTCAGGGGGGGGAAAACAACCCTGACAGCGACTTCACGATTGGTGACTAGTGACGAATTATGTATGTCGGCAATAGAGATTTTTAGTCAAAATAATTTAAAGTATATAATATTAGTTTTAATAAAAAAAAATTAAAAACAATTGTAATCTAAACTTGTTTGTCACGTGATATTGTTAGAATTTGGAATTTTTATGTAAATTAATTTTCAACACATCGTCCAGAGAATGATAGCTTTGTGGCATTCATTATAAGTGATACTTATTAAAGTGTGTGTATTATATGAATTAGAATAAATTATGAATTTTAATAATATTTTTCTAATGTTTTAAATAAAATTGTATTTAACCATAATAATAATAATAATATATTTTTAATAATATTTTTCTAACGTTTTAAATAAAATTGTATTTAACCATAATAATAATAATAATAATAATAATAATATATTTAATATAAAAAGGTAGGCGGCAAAAGGATGATAGCCCAAACATGTGACCTACACTATGTGGCCGGAAAAGACATATGAGCCCACTATATTATATGTTTCATCATTAAACTGTTCAGTACAACTAATTTTAATATATTCAATTTAGTTGTCAATCAAGGGTAAATATATATATATATATTTATTTATTTAAAAGATTTGAGTTATATCGTCACAAATAATATTATATTTTTTGTTTTTATATTAAAATGACAAACATTTGGTTCTACGTATACCATAGTCATAAATCAAGAAAAAAAAATATTTTCACATGATTTGTGAGCTCCACTTGTAATATCATTATCACTTTTAACTTACAGTAGCGAAAACGTGTACAATATTTGATTTTGAAAAGATAACCCAATACTATCAGTATAATCTCTAATGAAAAACAAGCATAATTTCATGGTATTGCTAAGATACTATTTTCATTTCCATGATTCTGTTTCTAGTTGGACTCCTGAAATATTCTATATGAAATTTACAATAAATGAAAAAAATAGAGACTAAATTTTTGGGGACTTAGCGAGGAAATAAGTTGAGCTTATATATTTATAACAAGTTAAACTGTAATTCATCAATGCAATGATTCAATATGTTATAACATGTATCATTATAAAAATATTTTGTCAAGTGAAATACAATGACTGTTCAAGACTCTGAAAGGAATATCGTGAGCTAAAGAGGTGGTTTTCACAAACATCCGGTATAAAAGTTCCATCACATAATCAAATAGGATCCGTACATCATTTACAACCCAAATTGAACTCACATTTGTCAACCAAAATCATGTTCTTCAGATGAATCATATAACAAGGTTTAAACTCATTGTTCGTTTTCACTTTTCGGCCGAAGCTGCATTGTTAGTGGACTAGCAATCCAGTACATAGATTGTTGTACATATCTCCGAGTCATTCAATCATTCAATCAATAATTGATTGTTAATTATTCAGGAACCAATAACAATCCAGAAAATCAAATATGTAGTACGATTGCCAATAAATTGAGAAATGCACAATATGATACAATATGTATGAATAAATCAATAGTTTATGAAATTTTATTTTAAATTTCAGGTCGAATGCCAATCATGGTACAAACCTCACATTGATAACTTTCTTTTTCATCTGAATTTCCATCTCAATCGAAGATAATTTCTTATAATATAATTTGAGTAATTTTATACTGGTTAGGATCAATAATAGTTGTTGGAACTTTTTGAAATTTATATTTGTACAAAACTACACGAGACAATTTTGAATAATATTTTAAAACTCATAGTAATTCAAGTACATGTCCAAAAATTACCAGACTTTTCAAGAATTTCAAAAAATAGTGCAGGAATGGTCGGAAGCTGAGAAAATCTTGAAATATGTCGGCGCCTATTCCACACGATGCCACCTTGTTGGGGAATGGCCGAGCTCCGACCGCCACACTTTTCTGATTTTTTTTGTGAACTTGTCTAATCTTGCTCTACAACTTTTGTAATGGAAAACATTTTGAAATTCCGACCGATTTTGAACAGATTTTGAAAAACAAAGATTATTATTTGGCCTGTGAGAATGATCGACTGGAACATTGATTGTGATAATGATCCAGATCGTGATCTATTTACATCTCCAATACATGATTTTTTTTTGTGCGATTGTGAGAATGATTTACTGAAACATTTTAAACTAAAAAAAATTTTGAACAACTTTTATGTTATGACCGAAACAAAATTCGTTCAAGAAAAAGAGAAAAACAATCTGAAAATTTTACGGAAACTGTTTTTTACGAATTCGAATTTTCTATAATGATTCGGATGGTGATCTTGTTACATCTTGAGAACATGATGATTTTTGGCTAATAAAAGGTTGATGTGTAAAAATCTATAGATTTTTTAACAAGGTTTGGTATTTTTTTTCCGTGTTTTCTTCTTATTTTTGCTTGTTATTCAACCCACTAATTTTCTCTTTGAAACTCACAAAATTTGGAAAAAAAAATTTCTGATGAAATTTTTGAAATGAGACCTATTTATAGCAATTGGTTGAAGTGGGTAAGTCACTACACATAGCCACTTGTTGGCCTAACTTGGTGACATATATATTCTATTGAAATTAACTAGTAATATTTTTTTAATTAATTAATATAATTAGCTATAAAAATATATTGTTTTATTTAAGTTATATTATGTTAGAAACATATTTTATGTATTTGTAGCGTTAAATATATTTTATTAAAATCTACTAAATTTTGACTAAACACTTCCAAATTTTTGGGGCGTTCTATCTCTTTCCACTTTTTTTTCAGTTCTGATTTCCTCCGAATATTGATTCTCTTAACACAAAATCAAGTTTCTAAGAATAATCACTTTATTTATTGTTTATTTTGAATCTAGAATCTTAAAATTTAGGTCAATGATTTATTTTATTCATAGCAGCTAATAAAGTAATTAGCAAATATTTATTTATCAACGAAAATAATTCACAGTGATTATTATTAATATAGGCTAGTGAAAATGATTCAGGTAAAACTTCTAGTTTCCTTAAGATGTTCTTGATCGGTACCATCATTGTTCGGGTGGTTGTATTGAAATATTCTTTTTTCTGATGAGTGTGTTTTCCTTGGCTGGAATTCTGGGTTTTGGTGTAAGTGACACTTTGTCCTTGTTCGGACAGTCTTGAATATGGTCTTGGTCACTTCCACAGACCATACATTTTTCATGCTTCCTCCAACATCTTTCCTCACTATGGTTGGGGTTACCGCGATATCTGCATTTCTCGCTCACAGTAGTTGACATCTGAGTTTTCTCACTAACTTTTTTACTTGAGGATTCCACACGCGATTCCATTTGGGTCTCTCCAGGATTATTTTTTTTACTATTGGTTTCAACTAGGTTGGTGATCCCGTAGTTTCTTTTTCCTTCTTCACTTATGAGTAAAAGTTTGATCTCCGCCTTCACTTAGAGTGCTTGATTGACAGCAAAACTATGATCTATGGCCTCGGTAGATAAGGTTGCACAACGAATATTGAGTTCGTGACATTGGAGAAATTTCTTTGTCTTTCTTGACTCATGTTCCCGATAATGAGGAGCGTAGTGAATCATACGGTGAAATTCTGCCTCGTGTTGCACTACTGTCATTGAACCTTGTACTAGTTTATGAATTCCTGCTCTCGTGTGTGGAGTATAATCTAGGTGATGTATTTTTTTCTCAAAATCCTGCAAAAAAAGTCCATGTTTTGAGAGTGTTGTTTTTCTTCTACTGGTGATCAACAACTCTCCACTCGTTATGTGATACCCCCCTCGAATTGATATATCATAAAGTTCATTTTATGTTCTTCCGAGTAGTTAATAACAAAGAAAATCATTTCCATTTTGATTACTCATTCTTCAGTGTGTTGTGAGTCAAGGGTGCCATAAAACTTGGATTGGTGGAATCTAAGGAATCGTTAAAGAGTTCGGTCATTTTGTTCTTCAAATCTTTGAAGACCTCGATTATTTTCGCCGAAGTTTCTTGCTGGTGGTCGCGAGCAGGACCGCGTAAATTGATGAAATACAGCAAACATGTTCTTGGATTTTGCTCCTGCTATAGAATACATTGTTCATTTGCTTGGTTTCTGCTTGCTCCCGAGAGACAGTCTTCATCACGGTTGAAAGGGTTAATTCGTATTATGATTTACGATAATGCATCTTGATTCCTATATCTTGACGACGCCATCCTAGGCAATAAAATTGTAAATCGTTTTTCTTTTGAAACATGAGTTCTTATAAGATATAAATAAAATATCAATTTAGAAGGGATTTCATACTGTACTACCAACACTATGTGATATTCAATATTCAATATTCGCCTTAGATCAAAACTTGGTAATCACGTAATTCTCAATTTTTGGATCAAACTCAGAATGATATCATTCACTTTTAACTTATAGCAGCGGAAGCATGTGTAATATTTAACTTTCTAAAAGATAACTCAAACGTAATTACACTATATTTCTAACCCAATATTTTAATTTTCATAATTATATATATATATATATATATATATATATATATATATATATATGGAGTCCTGAAATATTATATCTGGAACTTAATGATGAAATATATCTTTAGGAACTTAGTGATGAAATAATTTGAGATTATATATTTATAACAAGTGAAACGATAATTCATCAGTTTGGAATTCAATATGAGATTTTATTTGCAAGTAGTAATGTAACGTTATGAAATATCTTGTCGTGTAAAATATAGTTATTGTTCAGGATTCTGTAGCAAATATTGTGGGTTAAAGAGGTGGTTCCCACTAATATTTGTTGTAGTAAATTTTCCTACATGATCAAGTAGAAACATACAATTGATCATTTACGAGTCAAAGTGAATTCACATTTTCGTGCCAAAATCACGTTGTTCGGATGAACCATATGCCAGAGTTTAAACTGTTGTTCATTGGATTTACTTTCTGGGCCAAAGCTATGTTGTCCAATGGACATACAGTCTGATACATATACCATAGTCCGGGGATCCATTCATTCATTCAGTCAATAGGCAATTGGTAACTAGTCAGGAACCAATAACCATCCATAAAATCAAACATATAGTACAATATGATCAATGAATTGAGAAATGCAGAATATGATGCAGCATATACGAATAAATCAGTAGTTTATGAAATTTTTTTGTACGTTCTAGGTCGAATGCCAAAAATGCCATAATTGAAAAAAATCGGTAGTAAACTCACGTTAGAAACCTCACCTTGATATCTTACATTTTCATCTCAGTTTCAATTCAAAGTCAAGATAATTTATTAGAGTATAATTTGAGTGATTTTACACTGATTATGACTGGTAATAGGTGTTGGCACTTTTTAAACTTCATTTTTGTACAAAGCTTGCATCGGATAGTTTTGAATAAAGCTTTAAAAATTCACAGTACTTAAAGTACATGTCTTAAAATTACCTAACATTCCAGTCATGCATAAAAATAGTGCATGAGTGGTCGGAAACTGAGAAAATCATGAAACACCTCGGTGCATGTACAACATGTGTCACCTTGTCGGCGCACGATCGAGCTCCGACCGCCATTTCTAGTGAACTTTTCTCATTCTGCTCTAAAATTTTTGTGTAGAAATCATTTTGAAATTTTCAACCGATTTTGCCCAGATTTTGAACAACGATATGATTATTTGGCTTACTTCGGCCAGCCAAAAATAGTTTTTCGTTGACTGTGAGGATGATCGACCTGCACATTTGTAAAAATAGAAAATATTTTGAACAAATTTTATGTTATGGCCGAAACAAAATTCATTCAAGAAGAATGAGAAAAACAAGACAAATATAGCTACCTCATAAACAATTTTCTGAAAATTTCTAGAAATTGTTATTCACAAACTCGAATGTTCTTGAATGATTCGGATCGTGATTTTGTTACACTTCTAGCATACGGTGATATCTGGATAAGAACGAGTGGTTGTGTAAAATTTGAATATTTTTTAACAAGGTTTGAATGTTAAAATTAATTAGTAATATACATTTTCATTAGTTAATAAAATTTTTTTAAATTTTTATTTAATATTTATTTATATATTTTTTTAAAAATATATATATTATTTTAGAAGTATATTTTATGTGTTTATAGTATTCAATAGAATTTATTAAATTTTACTTATAGGAGAATAAAATTTATTTCCTATAATTAAATTATTATTATTAAATCCAAAAATTTTGACTAAACAACTCAAAATTTTTGAAGTGTTACTTTCATAATTACACTTATAAGAACAAAAAATATATATATTTCACATAGTTAATTTATTGTAGCAACGTCGCACATGCTATGTGTTGTTGGTAGTGTTTTCTCCAATCTCTTTCATTAGAACTCAACTTGAATATGATAAGACTTATAAAATTATATTAGCAAATTTGAAGTCGATGTAAGAGATAACTCTTTGCCTTTAAAACGAATTTGTCATGTATTTGGCACTCACGAGATATGAAGATCATCTCCCAAGATACAATAATTTTCGACTCGTGATAATAACACTATGAATTACAAGTTTCATATTCAGAAATGAAGCAAACTCTCTTTTAGGATACAAAGAAAAATATGCAAACAATATGAGTACATAAGATGTTCAGAAAAATCTGAACAAAATTTTTTAATATTGATCCTTGATCATGTATTTATAGATATCAAATTGTAGGGACATGTTGTTCCAGCATTGAGGTATTCCTTCATCTAAAACTTAGATGAAAACTATCAAAGAATACCATTTGGATGTAATGTATCATAAAAAACTCGTACATATTATCAATCAGTGCCACTTTACAAGCAGTTAGACACCTCTTCCATAGGTTTGCAAACTAACCAGGGGTTGGAGGTGTAAATGAATCGAGTTGGTTCGAAAAGCTCGCAAACATGTTCGAATCGACTCGAAAATATCTGATTTATATTCGATCTTATCAAATTTCAAGCCGAACTCAAATATGTTCGAGCTCAAATTATCTAGTTCGCGAGCTGCTCGTGAAGATTAATATTTTATTAATATAAAATAATTATATATTAAATAAATAAATTTCAAGTCTTTCGATTACTTATTTTTCACCAATAGTTCGCGAACATGTTAGAATCTTTCGACCCGAACTCGACCTCAAGCTTTAATCCGGACCGAATTCGAGCCTTCAAAATTTCTTTATATTCAGCTTGATTCAGCTCGTTTAGACCCCTACCCGGGGGCCAGAGAACATTAATGGAAAGTTTGGGACGAAATCCTCTACTACAATTGATACTCCAAATAGTCGTATACTTTGCTCAAACAAGTCGCATTTGTACAAATTATTAAAAACTAACCATGAATAAACAAAATACATGTAATTATTGATAAAACATCTGATTGATCTATTTTTAAAAAGAAACCGATGTCACAAGCACGATAATCGATTAAAACAATATATTGATATTTTTTAATTAAAAAATAAATGAATATGAATGATTAATTTTAATTTGTTCATTCATAATGTTTAATATATATAATTTTTAATAATTTTGACAATAGAAGCTTGTTTGAGAAAAACAAAATACGGTTTGTAGCAACAAGTTGTTACAGATGATTTTGTCGTAAAAGTTTAGCATTTGAGGGGCTTTAAGTAGACAATTGGGCCGATATTCCCAATCCAACTATCATTATTGGGCCGACAATGAAGATAATTGGACCAATACGAGCCCAATGATTTTTATTTATTTTGGGGTTGAACCACTGCTGTCGGACTTCGGTTTACTGATAATTGGAATCAACCTTCTAGATGCCACGTGGCAGAGCATGTTACTCCTCGGCACCAAATGTCAAAACTCCGTGGCAAAAATGCTCCTCAATTCACAAAGAGCTCCATAAATTCTCCTTTTCTCGTTATTGTTTAACTTCTCCCTGTTAATAATTGATTCCCTATGCTCAAAAGATGGATCTTTTCTTCCTCTCGGTCGTGTCAATTCATTTCTCACAGTATACCCACCAATAATTCACTGAAGAAATTCAATAATTCGGAGTTTCTTCCATTTTCCTGGCCTTTATCTATCGTTTTTCGGAGGCCCATTATAGTTTCCGGCGTCTTTTCGATGGCTGCGGATAAGTCTTCGGAAACGACGTCGTCGGAGACCCACAAGCACCGCAATCGCCTTGCTCTGGAGCACAGTCCTTACCTTCTTCAGCACGCGCATAATCCTGTGAGTATTCCTCGGAGCTCCGTGAGGATTAAATCTTTTAGGTGTTGTGGAGTTATGGGTGTGTGATAAGATTAGTTCTGGGCACATACACTGTTTGAAGATCAAAATGATATATGTTACATTATTCAGAGTTCGACTTTTGTTTTCTGCATGTGTATTGGTGATTTCATCTTTTAGCGGCTCTTTGCGTGTAACGACGTGTCAGATTTCAGACACGCGCACAATATTTAATAATCAGGCATGAGATTTTTAATAATATTTCTTTCAGGGGAACTGTCTTCCGCCCTATATTCGGCTCTTATTTTATGGGCGTTGGTGTTTTTTGATCTGGTTTTTAAATAGGTTGATTGGTATCCATGGAGTGAAGAGGCATTTTCAGTAGCTCGTAGAAGAGATGTTCCTATCTTTCTGTCAAGTACGGCCTATTTATTTTTCCTTTTTGCACTTGTGGTTCATTCCTTAGTCCTAGATTATTAAGTCTGGTCTCTTGAGTTTTTAAAATTTGTGCAAAATCATTAACTTAATATCCTTTTTCTTTTGGATTTCTACTTCATGCCTTTTCGTGCAATGATGGGATCATCTTTCATTTTGAAGTTGGATACAGCACATGTCATTGGTATGATTTTTGATCAGTCTCGTGTGAAGTTTATTTTTCTTTGTATCGTCATTGGGCTTCATATATGTAATATTTCGATCTGAGTTTCTTTTTTGGGCAACAATTTTTCAATTGAGGTGTCATGTTATGGAGGTTGAATCTTTTGAGAATGAAGATGTGGCCAAATTGCTCAATGATTGGTTTGTCAGTATCAAGGTGGAACTCTCGACTTCTTTGAAATGTCCTTTCCTATTTTTTTCCCTATAAAATGGTGTTCTTTAAAAGTATTCTTGGCAGGTGGATCGAGAAGAAAGACCGGATGTAGATAAGGTAATCCCACATATTGTATCAACTGTCAACTTATCCTAGACATTAGTTTTTCTCCCCGTTACTCTTACTAAACGATTTCAGTATTTCACCTTGATTTCTTATATTATTCGATCGCCAAAATTTCTGACAAATATCTAACTTAAGCGCTTATTTTTCCACTTTTTACTTCTTCAGGTATACATGACATATGTGCAGGCGCTCTATGGTGGTGGTGGTTGGCCTTTAAGCGTTTTCCTTTCACCCGACTTAAAGCCTTTGATGGGTGGTACTTACTTTCCTCCAGATGATAAATATGGCAGACCTGGCTTTAAAACTGTGCTTAGGTATCAGTACATTCATCCTAACATTGTTTTTATTCAGATTGATAATATGTTTTTAAGTAGATTTTCTTTTTTTGTATGGAAATATCTTGTTGGCCAGTATTTTAATTTCAGATGTTGCATAAAAGTCGGAACAGCTTTTATAAATCTCTTTTATTTGATAGGAAAGTGAAAGAAGCTTGGGACAGTAAGAAGGATGAGCTAGTCCAGAGTGGGACTTTCGCAATAGAACAACTTTCCGAGGCACTAACTGCTACCACAAGGTCGGAAAAGCTGGCAGAAGGGCTTCGAGAAATTGCATTGCAGAAATGTGCTGAACAGGTATTACTTTTTTTTGGGGGGAACAGGTTTGTTTTTTTGTTTTTTTTTGGGGGGGGTGGGGTACATTTTTCTTTTATTTCGGATGCAATTTTGATATATTATTTGTTTTCAGGTTTTATTGTAATTTCGTTTTTTGTGCTGAGATATCTTAATCTCTTTGCTTGGTTATCAAGAATTTTCTTGTTAACTTTCCAAGCGCCTAATATTTTTTCATTCGGCATAGCTTTCTGACAACTATGATCCGAAGTTTGGTGGCTTTGGTTCAGCGCCAAAATTTCCTAGACCAGTTGAAATACAGTTGATGCTATATCATTCAAAGAAGTTTCGGGAGAATGGGATGTCGGGTGAATCAAAGGGAAGCTTACCTATGGTTTTGTCCACACTTCAGAGCATGGCAAGAGGTGGTATTCATGATCATGTTGGAGGTGGTTTTCACAGATACAGTGTCGATGAATGTTGGCATGGTTCGTTCTTCTCATTAATTCGCTAAATTAAGTGAAATTGTGAATTTTGGTAGTTAGATCATCTGCTGAGGATGCTTGGCGATGGAGAGAGGCGGGGGAAGGGCAGCATTTGAGGCCACCACCGTCCTGTTGCATTCCTATGATTTTCATATGAAATATGTCAATTATAATATTTAGCTTCTTCTATCTAATTGTTTTAACATTTTAGTTTAGGCCGTCCTTTTGTGAAATTCCTGGCTCCTCTATTGAAGATGCTCTTTATTTTTTTGCAGTACCACATTTTGAGAAGATGTTGTACGACCAAGGTCAGCTTGCTAATGTTTATCTGGATGTGTTTTCCATCACAAAAGATGTCATCTATTCAAGTGTATCTCGGGATATTTTCGATTATCTGAGGAGAGAGATGATTGGCCCTGATGGTGAAATCTTTTCGGCGGAGGATGCTGATAGTGCAGAGTTTGAAGGTGCCTCCAAAAAAAAGGAGGGTGCGTTCTACATTTGGACCAGTAAAGAGGTACAGTATTTGGTAGCTTCTTGAGATCAACTACAAGGGACACACTATTGCGGCTATTTTTTCTTCGGTATTCAGATGATTGTTTAATGATTTCAAATTTGTCTGTTGTCTTGATAGGTTGATGACGTACTTGGAGAGCATGCACCTCTTTTTAAAGAGCACTACTACATTAAACAATCAGGTAACTGTGATCTCTCGAGGATGAGTGATCCTGACAATGAGTTCAAGAGTAGAAATGTGTTAATAGAGAGAACTAGCACCTCTGCAATGGCTTCAAAGCTTGGCATGTCTGTTGATGAATATATGAAGATCATAGGAATGTGTAGACTGAAGCTTTTTGATGTTAGATTGAAACGCCCCAGGCCACATTTGGATGATAAGGTATCACCTGTTTTACGGGACATTATTATTCAAATTATTATTTTATTTCCCTTCATCTCTATCTGGTTTCAACGTGATTTCTTTGTCCAGGTTATTGTGTCCTGGAATGGACTTGCGATATCCTCATTTGCGAGAGCTTCTAAAATTCTGACGGGTGAACAAGAAGGAACACAATACTACTTTCCAGTTGTCGGTACTGATGTAAGATGTCTTACTGTCTCATAATAGAACTTGTAAAATGGTTAACACCTATATTATTATTTTTGTTTACCATGTGTACCCACCTCTCTTAATAGAACTTGTAAAATGGTTTACACCTATTATATTTTTTGTTTCCTGTGTACCCACCGTTATTTTTCTTTCCTGTAAATGTTTTAAAGATAATTAAGGTTTTTAAAAATATAAAGTAACTTTTGAGATTATATCATGTTTTGTAATTTAACCAGTATCATCTGCTCAAGTGTTTTTGTATAATTGTAAATTATTTTCTCCTCGGTGGACCATAGGCAAAAGAATACCTGGAAGTTGCAGAAAAGGCAGCATCTTTTATCAGGAATCATCTTTACAATCAGCAAACTAGGAGGCTTAATCACAGCTTCAGGAATGGCCCCTCCAAGGCACCTGGATTTTTGGATGATTACGCATTCTTGATTTCTGGTCTTCTCGATCTATACGAATTTGGCGGTTCAATACTTTGGTTAAAATGGGCAATCGAACTACAACATATCCAGGTAATGAGTCATGTACTTATTTCTCAGTCTTGGTTCTTATACGTATCACATGATGGCAAACTTTTTCAGGATGAACTGTTTCTTGACAAAGATGGCGGAGGTTACTTCAACACTCAAGGTGATGATCCTTCAGTTCTCCTACGTGTGAAGGAAAACCATGATGGCGCAGAACCCTCGGGAAACTCTGTTTCGGTAATCAATTTAGTAAGATTGGCTTCTTTGGTTGCAACGAATTCCGACCATTACAGGCACAACGCAGAACATCTACTGGTATGCTCTTGATATGCTAAATACTGCTATTCTGCATTAAATTAATACTTATAAGTTCTGAAGGTCTTGTTAATGCTTCTGTTGGTAATAAAGTATTTTAAACTGCATAGCAATATGAGGGTTACATTTATATCTTGTACGACACAGTCATGCATTGAAGTTGCTCCCCAATATAATCAATGTACAAGGAGTACTTCCGCACGAGTTGCATAGACAAGCGCTCCTGGAGTCGCCTTTGTTTTATTCCTTTTACCTCTCAATTTGTGATCTTACAGGCCGTCTTCGAGAAAAGGTTAAAAGAATCGGCAATGGCTGTGCCTCTGATGTGCTGCGCTGCAGATATGCTTGCTGTACCTTCAAGAAAGCAAGTTGTCCTATCTGGTAACAAGTCTTCTCCGGAATTTGACAGCATGTTAGCCTCTGCTCATGCATCCTATGATCCTAACAAAACAGTAAGCACCTCTCCACAAACAGTACTACTCAGATTCGCCTTCTCTGATTTACATCCTTAGATCTTTTCGTGGTCTTTTGGTATTGACGACAGGTGATTCATATAGACCCTCTGAATGCCGAAGATATGGGATTCTGGGAGGACAAGAACCAGAAGATCGCCATGATGGCTAAAAACAACTTTGCTTCCGGCAAGGTAGTGGCTATTGTGTGCCAAAATTTCACGTGCAGTCCTCCGGTGCACGATCCCACGGCTCTCGAATCTCTGCTCCTGAAGATATCCCATATCTAAAGGCGAATATGTCAGCGTACAACGATACTAGGAATTGATGTAAGATATTAGGTACCAATGTAATATGATATCCCACTGACAGGAAGAATGTTGTTTTTGGAACTTCAACTTAAGAACAGAGGTTTATAAAAGTATATGAACAATGGTTGAAGATATCAGTGCTGTGCTGATTTGGTAAGTATTTTCCAATTATTCGGACGACTCGATATGAATGCTATTTGCACGCCATCTCCTTTCAGCAGCTGGCACAACGGAACGGACATAGGAAATTTTGCTTTTGTATTTATAATACATGAAAGCATTTTGATTTATCTGAAAATTCAAGGGAGACAAAAAGCAAGTCTCGAATATCGAGATGAATTTGAAATTTTCACAATAATTAAAAAATTATTAATTGAGAATTTAAATTCACTCTTAAGTTATTTTGTTTAAATGTATAAAGGATTTAAAATCTTTAATTTGTTGAATTTAATAGTAGAAAGATCAAAATAAGAGGAAATTGATTTGTGTATTATTTTAATTAAACACTTCTATGTATTTGTATGGTTAAATACTTCTTGCAAAGAGATTAGTACATAAAATGAAGATTACAGTGTTATCGATCAAACCAACAACCTACAAATATATATAATACTTCAATTTAGATGATTTTAAATGTTGTCTCATTAAAATCTTGAACGTAAAATCTGATAGAAAAAAAACACGAACGAAAGAAAGAGAATACAAAAATAATTACTCTCCTTGAATTCAATCACCAAGTATCATTTAATTGATACATATCTCTCTTAGTCATCAATTTCTTGAATATGACGTCGACCACGCATTTGTGAATAAATTATTTTCGCTACAATAAATTTGTTGGACATTAATATCATCTTTCTGTTGGAGTTCGTGTGTATAAAAACTTTAACGAAATATACGTTGTTCTATTTCCTTTTATTTGTGCAATGTAAACAACATTATCTTTGAATATAGCTGATAGATTCTTGAATATGCTATGTCATGGATCTTAACCATTTACATCCTCGACTTGCTTCATGTATTGCAATTATTTTAGAGTGATTCGATATGTTGTTAAACATTGTTCATCGATTTCTATGATACAACAATGCAATATGGTTTTATGTGGATTTAAAAGATAGTCTACATCTGCATACCTAAAGGTGAATTTAATTTTGATGAATAAAATAATCTCATGTCTGTTATACTAAGAAATACCAAAATTTATACTTTACACCATTTTAATGTCTTTGGGTTGGAGGAAAAGAGATATATCTTGCTAAAAGGTTAATAAAAAAAGTATATCTGATCTAGTTCAAATTGCAATATATGATAATGCACAAATTGCATTAAGATATGATTTTTCATGACCAATAAATATTTCTTCAAGTGGACGAAAATTATATTTCTTATTGTCAAGCCATCGAACAAATATTGGTGATGTCAATGGATATGTTTTGTCCATTTAAAAATGTTTTTAATGTTTTTATAACGTATGAAGATTTATTAACAAATATTTCTTCTGATAAATGTCCAATCTGCAATCCAATACAAAATTTTGTTTTTCTCATGTCTTTCATCTCAAATTCAATTTTTAAATAATTGGCAATTTTGGCGAGCTATTCGGGAGTTCTTATAAGATTAAGATCATCAACATAAACTGCCACAATTGCAAACTCTCGTATGTTTTTTATATATATATAAAAATACATGGACAAATAGAATTATTTATGTAACCTTCTTGTATTAAATACTTACTAAAGCGATTGTACCATATGCACCTAGATTATTTTAATCCATATAACGACTTTTGCAATTTTATTGTGAACATGTTCATAGGGGTTGTGTCATTTTCTTCTAGTGGTTTAAATCTTTAATAAATTTTAATATATATGTCATTATCAAGTAAACCATATAAATATGAAGTGATTGCATCCATAAGTCATATGTCCAGTTTCTTCCGAAACAACCAAGCTAAACTAAAAATTGAAAAATAGTGGCATCCATCACAAGTAAATATGTTTCCTTGTAGTTGATTTCATGTCTATGAGAGAAACCTTGGGCTACAAGTCTGACTTAATATCTTACAATTTTGGAATTTTCATTTCTTTTTCGTACAAATATCCATTTGTATTCTATAGTGATTACATTTTTGATGTTCAAACTATAGGTCCAAATACTTTACGTTTCTCTAGAGATTCCAATTTAGCCTATATGGCTATCTTCCAATTTGGCCGATCATACTTTTGTTGACAATCCCTAACAGATTGTGGTTTGGGATCTTCATTACTGGGCACGATATCAAAGACTACATTAAAGGGTGAAAACATTATCAATTCATTGTATTACTACGATGCTATATCTTATGAGATATCAAATAATTTGTTGAAATCTTAATATTTTCATGTGCATGTGATTCTTCAGGAATCGTATTATCCACATTTGATTCATTTATTTGTGTTACCGTATCATGTAAAATTATTTTTTTCTAGAGTTTTTAGTTCTTATTTTTCTTGTACTTTTTTCTTTCGAGGTACTATATCATTCGAACCAAACGATCGACCACGCTTCTAGGCTATTTTATTTTCATTTGCAGGAGAATATTACATGGTCCTGCAGGAATATCGATCTTCACTATAGTATTCTTTACTTGTATGTGTGAATTTTCATACAATTGGTTTGCAATTCTTTGCAAGTGAATGATTCTTTCAACTTCTTGCTGACTTTGATTGTTTCGGGGATCCTAATGAGATAATGTTTTCTCATCCAACAAAATTTTCATTGTTCTTCACTTCACGATACAACTCCCCCTTTTGTGTGATAAATCCTTCATCAAAGTGAAAATATGCAAATCTTACCGTAAATAAGTCACTAGTTAAAGGTTCTAAATATCTAATAATAGATGGTAAATTATATCTCACAAAAATTATTAATCTACGTTGTGGACTCATTTTGGTCTGTTGTGTAGGTAAGATGGGGACTTGTATTGCACAACCTACTCGAAGACGAGAAACTCTAGATTCTCAAACATATGCAAGTTTCAAACATGAGTATTGGTGATAATTAATTGGTCTTACATGAATCAATGATGTAGAGTGTATTATGGCATGACCCCAAGAAGAATATGTTAGTTTTGTTTTCATGAGTAGTGGTCTAGCAATTAATTTAAATTGTTTAAATAAATGATTGTACAATATAATTTTGTGTATGTACATGGAAACTAAATGCTCAACTTAAATCCCGATTGACATAAAAATTCATCAAATGTTTGTGATTTGAATTCAACACCATGATCAAGGCGAATTGTCTTGATTGGGTAATCAGATAATTGAGGTCGTAATTTAATAATTCACCCAAGTAGTCTAGCAAAATCCATATTTTGATATGAAAGCAAATTAATATGTTATCACTTATTTGAGGCATCAATCAATATCATGAAGTATCGAAATAATCCATAATGGGTGCATAAACCCACAAATATCCACATGAATTCTCTCCAAGAGGATTGAAATTTCAATATCAACCTTTGTTGGAGAATTTTTTATAATTTCTTTGTCTTGTGAACAAGACACACAAAGAAAAATCATCATGTAAAAGAATTTTCTAATTCTTTAAAAGATGTCCACATGAATTATTTATTATTATTTACATCATTGTTATCCCAAGGTGACCAAGTCGATCGTGTCATATTACAAAACTTTTCTTATCAACAAACTTATTGTTTGTGATTGTGTTTGCCTCAATTTCTTTTATTATTGTGCAATACATCCCATAAGGGAGTGTGCACAATCTTTCTTTTACCCACTCTGGTCAGATATAATAGATGTAATGAAAATGTATTCAACATTGTTTGTATATCTTAAAAACTAAGCAAATTTTTACTGGAGTTTCTAGAATAAAATGCATTTTCAATATATAGGTTTGTCTCGTTTGGTAAAATGGTTTTTTTCCATGATCTTCGATAAATTTTGATCCACCCGATATTGTTATAGCATTATTTTTAATAATATTAATTCCAAAAAATACCTTTTGCTTTGAAGGACGGTGTGTGTCGGACCACTATCTGCTAGACATTTATCTTGATATTCCGTCATTAATCTAAAAAAACAAATGCATAATTGAATTAGTTATAACTTGAAGATGATTAAATCCAAGGTTTATAAATAAGGCACTTAATTAAATGAAACTCGAAAGTAGTAACTTCGATTACAACTGAAAATAAGATTGAACTTCGAAAAGACACTAAACCGAATGATAGTTATTCCATACTTTCTTCAAACATCAATGACAACTTAAACGGAAACTAAAATTTTGTGATGCCCGAGATTTTATATCGTGTTAAATTACGATTATTGATTTTAATCGAAACGATTATGAAAGGGCTAAGCGAGACAGCATGTAAGATTGTTGATGCGAGAACCGAAGGTCTCGCGCATATGCGCGAAGAGTAAGCGCGCATATGCGCGAGTAGTGCTGAAGCCCATGATGCGGGACAGAACACTGGGCGCACATGCGCGACTTGTATACGCGCACATGCGCGAGAGGTCCAGAGAGTTGGGTGCACATGCGCGACTTGTATACGCGCACATGCGCGAGAGGTCCAGAGAGTTGGGCGCATATGCGCGGAAATGTGTCGCGCATATGCGCCAGCAGTTGGGAAGACACGCGCCGAGACTTAAGGTCTCGCGCATATGCGCCGGTTGATGTCGCACATATGCGCGAGACGTGTTGTTTAAAGGATGTGCCATTTGCCTTCTTGCATGTTAGGAAAGAAGAATCGAGAAAGGGCCGAGGAAGGAAAGAAAATCCTTACGCCTTTTGGGAGAAATCCGTCTATCTGATTTTGAATCTGACTTCAGTACTGTGTTCCTATTGACGTAGGCTACAACTGGACGTATGTTTTACTACGTTTTGATATGGTTTGAAATTATGGTATTGTCAGAATCTGATATGATTCTTATATGATGTTCTGGTCATGTTAGACATCGTATAATCGAAACCAAACTGAAGAATAAATACCATATGAAATTGTTATGAGTTTTGGAGTAGTTTTGGAGTCGATTTGATATCAGAATTGAATTGTTATCGATTATGAGGGTTGAGATTGATATCTGACTGATACGGTAGTGCTGGATATATTGAAATCATGACGTTATATTGTTGAAACAGAATTTGATTGAATTCTGATTATATCTAGTATTGATTGAGTGGTGTATTGATGCCGTACCCTCAATATTTTTATTGTCAGATTGAGTATTGACAGGCTTTGAGTTCGAGACTTCGACAGAGTCAGAGTATCAGAAAGAAAGGTATAAATTAATGTTGAGTTGGGATTGCACAACTCGAGTGAGGTTTGACTCGAGTTTTCCTAAATCACATACTTAGTTTATTGCATTGATATTTTTAATTGATGAGATTGATGTTTGTAGTCTATTGATTTATAGCCACTGCATGTATTGACTACTGATTCGCTAGTCATCGGCTGATTCGCCTAGTTACTGTATGCATGTATTGACTGCTGATTCGCTAGTCATCGGCTGATTCGCCAAGTTACCGGCTGATTCGTCTGGCTATCGGCTGATTCGCCTAGTCCCTGACTGATTCGTCTAATTATTGGCTGATTCGCTTAATCCTTGACTGATTCGTCAATTCTGTGGCTGTTTCGCCCAGACACTGGATATAGGAATTATATCGATGCCGTTTAGGATTGAGTCATTCCCATCGACTGAGATTCGATATAATTCTCAATATTCAAAACCGGGATCCCTAGATTAGGAATGAGTCGAGTCTGAGACGACGCGTTGTTTGAGTCAAGTCTGATACGACTAGTTGATTTACAGTTTTGATATCATACATGTTTGTTGATTGGCTGCATGTGAATGATAATTTTTATATGCTTTTGTATATGTTTTTATATGATTGCATGTTTACATTGTTTATACTGGGATTTATTCTCACCGGAGTTATCCGGTTGTTGTCTTGTTTTGTATGTGTGCATGACAACAGGTGGGACAGGTTCAGGGTTGAGGAGATGAAGAGAGATCGTGATTAGAGTGGAGGCTCCGGACTTGGATTAGAGATAGGGTTAGACACGTGATATTAGCTGTTAAACCTTAGTTGAATAAATGTATGTGGTACAGGACTTGTACTTTTATACTGAGATGTATATACGTTTTATTTCACTACGTTCCGCATTTAAAAAAAAATTTAGACCCTGTTTTATAATTGATTAATTAGTCCCGATGATGATTAAGAACATGATTAGCGTCCGGGTCCCCACAACAGGTGGTATCAGAGCCATAGATCCTTTAGACTGAGATAGAAGCTAGTGAGCGGGGTAGATTGAGTTTTCTTTCCTTGCTTGTGATTGCTAGTATGCTTTACTGCTTTATATAATACATGTTACTTGACTCATCTGAATTGATTTTGTAATATGTATTGTTGGAAACGAATTTGAACCGATTCTCGATCAGCAGTAAGATGATCGGAGGAGGGACTGAATTGAAACAAGTTTGTTGGATTGGGTTACTAATCCTTTTGATATTCAGATATGCCTCCTAGAAGAATACCAGAACAGGGTAGCACATCGAATCCTCCAATGGATGTTACAGCAACTCCGATGGAGACATTATTGAAAAGATTTCAGTCGTTCAAACCACCGACACTGAAGGGTACTGAGACATCAGTTGAATGTGAGAGTTGATTAGATAACATTGAGATGCTGTTTGATTCACTGGAGTACAGTGATGAGCGCCGAATTAAATTGCTGGGCACCAGTTGCTTGATGTTGCAAAGAACTGGTGGATTACGATGAAGAGGGCCTTGGAACAGCGAGGTACGACTATTACTTGGGATGTATTTAAAACTGAGTTTTATCAAAGATTTTTCCCAGTGTCGTACAGGAAAGACAAGGGGGCGGAGTTTGCCAATTTGAGACAGGGTCAGCTGAACATTGAAGAATATGTGACCAAGTTCTCTACCTTATTGAAGTTTGCTCCACATGTGGCTGGAAATGACGAAGCCGTTGCTGATCAGTTCATCAATGGCTTGAATCCCGATATATTTACATTGGTGAACACAGGGCGACCGAATAACTTTGCTGATGCCATGAATAGAGCAAAAGGCGCTGAAGCGGGCCTGATAAGGCAGAGAGGAGCTGCAGATATTCCTCCCGCACCGAGACCACAGCAACCACCTCCCCGATTTGAGAGTGATAGTAGCAGTGGTGGAAAGAAAGATTTTCTGAAGGCTAGAGGAAAGCAGTTTAAGAAGTCTGGCGGCAGTTCTTCTAGCTCCAGTGGTTCCAAACAGAGTTATACCGGAACTTACTGCGGAAATTGTGGAGGGAGACATTCCACTGAGCAATGCCAAGGAGTACTTGGTAGTTGCCACTTCTGCAAACAACAGGGACATTTTGCCAGAGTGTGTCCACAGAAGGGTTCTCAAAGATTCCAGGGAGCCGAATCATCTGGATCAGCGGCACAGTGGAGTAGACGATCAGCTGCTGTTCCTTCATTTTAGCCAGCACCATCTCAGTCACAGCAGAGGCCAGGAGGAAGCCAGACAGTTGGCCAGCCTCCTAGACAGCAGGCCAGAGTATTTGCTTTGACCGAGGAGCAGGCTCAGGAAGCACCAGATGATGATGTTGCAGGTAACTGTTCTTGATGTAGTTATCCTGCTTTTGTATTGATAAATACGGATGCTTCCCATACGTTTATTCTTGAACGATTTGCATTGAGTCATGCATTACCTGTTGAGTCTTTATCTACTGTAGTGTATCTCTTTACCGGTTAGGGAGAGTTTTTATATCAGTGAATTCTGTAAAATATCGTATACTACAGTAGGATGAGAATGAGATTGAGTTAGATCGTGTGGTAGCTTGTATTGTACTAGTGTTGTCTGGTTTTGAGACTGCATTACTGATATTGATATGCTGACCAAGTACAGAGCTACCCTAGATTAGTTCCAGAAGATGGTGAGAATCGGACCTGAGATGGCCAAGGGATGAATAGTGTACGATAAGGATTCTAGATTGAGAATTCCTTTGATAATTCGTACTATCTATAACTTGATTATTACAGAAAGGAACAGATGGATTCCTTATGTATTCAGTTGATTTACTGAAGTTGAGTCTATCATTGGCTGATTTACCAATGATAAGAAAGTTAATAATGTTTTTCCCGATAAGACTTCTGATTCGATTCCAATCAGAGAGATTGATTTTAGCCTTGATTTGATATCAGAAACAGATTGCATCCTGATTGAGACAGATTGCATTCAGGGTATGTTATATCTGAAGATGATGTATCTGTTGAATTTAGCAGAATTAAATCGGAATTATTTGGCCGAGGTGGATATCAGTGTCAGACATTTGCGGTTTATGAGTTTAGCAGATCACTACCGATGAGTGATGTTTTGAATCTGATTGAAGCTTGCTGTTGTTTTGAATCCGTGTTTGAATCAGGTAAGTAATACTGTATTGTATATGAATAACTAATCTGTTGTTCCAGATGTTCCGAATTTAAAATGATAAATATTGCCAGACAGTGTGCAATAATCTATGCGGTATGCATTTTGATAGCTGAAAAGGTGTTGATAGAATGCTTGAATCTGCATATATTAGGTGTACAGGATGATGTACAGATAAGATCAGACGATCAAGAGTTATGTCAGAAGAGTGATTAGACTGCATTGAATGCCAAAATTGACTATATCATACCATAATTTTCGGTTGATTTTGTATTTTTGGCAGAATATATTATAAAATCCTTCACATACTGTCTATAGATTGACGGATAGTCGGAGCAAACTATCCGGATACTGGAGAATATCCAAGAACTGTAGTGCTGGATTTTAGCACTAGTTGACATGATTTATTGTCATTTATGAATTATCGTACAACCACAGCTATCAGACGAGTATTGAAATGACTTCTTTCGAAGCGTTGTACGGAATGAAATGTTGATCCCCTCTTTATTGGGATGATATCTCTGAGGTTCCTGAGATCGGATCTGGCATGATCAGAGATATGACTGAAAAAGTGAAGCTGATTCAGAAGAAAATGAAGGCAGCCCAAGAAAGACAAGCCAAATATGCCAATGTCCGACGACGACCGTTGGTATTTGAGGCTGGAAACTGAGTATTTTTGAAAATTTCACCTTTCAGTTGAATTGTCAGATTTGGCAAGAAAGGGGAGTTGTCTCCACGATATATTGGGCCGTATGAGATTCTTGAGAAGATAGGAGATCATGCATATCGACTAGCTTTAATCGCCTTCATTATATGGGATACAAGACTTTTTTCATGTTGTTCTTGCGAAAATACCTGTCTGATGCTTCACATGTCATCCAACCCAATGAGGCCGAGTTGGATGAGACATTGAGTTATTTCAAAAAGCCGATTCAGATTCTTGATCGGAAGGAAAAGTAGCTCAGAACGAAGACTATTCAACTTGTGAAAGTTCGGTGGAGTTAACATGGCATTGAAAAAAAAACTACTTGGAAAACTGAGTCTGATATGAGACAGAGGTTCCCAGTTTTATGTCACTAAGGTGAGTGGTTTACTTAACTTCTTCTATATACCTTCTTATTGATACGATTGATTGCCTGTGATTTCGGGGACGAAATCGTATCTTAGGGGGGGAGAAATGTAATGCCCGAGATTTTATATCGTGTTAAATTACGATTATTGATTTTAATCGAAACAATTATGAAAGGGCTAAGCGAGACACGGATTGAAAGTTTGCATGTAAGATTGTTGATGCGAGAGCCGAAGGTCTCGCGCATATGCGCGAAGAGTAAGCGCGCATATGCGCGAGTAGTGCGGAATTCCATGATGCGGGACAGAACACTGGGCGCACATGCGCGACTTGTATACGCGCACATGCGCGAGAGGTCCAGAGAGTTGGGCGCACATGCGCGACTTGTATACACGCACATGCGCGAGAGGTCCAGAGAGTTGGGCGCATATGCGCGGAAATGTGTCGCGCATATGCGCCAGCAGTTGGGAAGACACGCGCCGAGACTTAAGGTCTCGCGCATATGCGCCGGTTGATGTCGCGCATATGCGCGAGACGTGTTGTTTAAAGGATGTGCCATTTGCCTTCTTGCATGTTAGTGTATGAATATATATATATATATATATATATATATATATATGCACGAATTCTTCAGAAAAGGAGAGGAAAGAAGAATCGAGAAAGGGCCGAGGAAGGAAAGAAAATCCTTACGCCTTTTGGGAGAAATCCGTCTATCTGATTTTGAATCTGACTTCAGTACTATGTTCCTATCGACGTAGGCTACAACTGGACGTAAGTTTTACTACGTTTTGATATGATTTGAAATTATGGTATTGTCAGAATCTGATATGATTCTTATATGATGTTCTGGTCATGTTAGACATCGTATAATCGAAACCGGACCGAAGAATAAATACCATATGAAATTGTTATGAGTTTTGGAGTAGTTTTGGAGTAGTTTTGGAGTCGATTTGATATCAAAATTGAATTGTTATCGATTTTGAGGGTTGAGATTGATATCTGACTGATACGGTAGTGCTGGATATATTGAAATCATGACGTTATATTGTTGAAACAGAATTTGATTGAATTCTGATTATATCCAGTATTGATTGAGTGGTGTATTGATGTCGTACCCTCAATATCGTTATTGTCAGATTGAGTATTGACAGGCTTTGAGTTCGAGACTTCGACAGAGTCAGAGTATCAGAAAAAAAGGTATAAATTAATGTTGAGTTGGGATTACACAACTCGAGTGAGGTTTGACTCGAGTTTCCCTAAATCACATACTTAGTTTATTGCATTGATATTTGTAATTGATGAGATTGATGTTTGTAGTCTATTGATTTATAGCCACTGCATGTATTGACTACTGATTCGCTAGTCATCGGCTGATTCGCCTAGTTACTGTATGCATGTATTGACTGCTGATTCGCTAGTCATTGGCTGATTCGCCAAGTTACCGGCTGATTCGTCTGGCTATCGGCTGATTCGCCTAGTCCCTGACTGATTCGTCTAATTATTGGCTGATTCACTTAATCCTTGACTGATTCATCAATTCTGTGGCTGTTTCGCCCAGACACTGGATATAGGAATTATATCGATGCCGTTTAGGATTGAGTCATTCCCATCGACTGAGATTCGATATAATTCTCAATATTCAAAACCGGGATCCCTAGATTAGGAATGAGTCGAGTCTGAGACGACGCGTTGTTTGAGTCAAGTCTGATACGACTAGTTGATTTACAGTTTTGATATCATACATGTTTGTTGATTGGCTGCATGTGAATGATAATTGTTATATGCTTTTGTATATGTTTTTATATGATTGCATGTTTACATTGTTTATACTGGGATTTATTCTCACCGGAGTTATCCGGCTGTTGTCTTGTTTTGTATGTGTGCATGACAACAGGTGGGACAGGTTCAGGGTTGAGGAGATGAAGAGAGATCGTGATTAGAGTGGAGGCTCCGGACTTGGATTAGAGATAGGGTTAGACACGTGATATTAGCTGTTAAACCTTAGTTGAATAAATGTATGTGGTACAGGACTTGTACTTTTATACTGAGATGTATATACGTTTTATTTCACTACGTTCCGCATTTTAAAAAAAATTTAGACCCTATTTTATAATTGATTAATTAGTCACAATGATGATTAAGAACATGATTAGCGTCCGGGTCTCCACAAATTTGAGATAAAAAAAACACTAGAATTAAAAGTGACTAATTCCATTTTTTATAACACACTACCATTCATGTAATCAATATTCCCACTTGGATTATCATGCTGTTAGATATTGTTTTATATGATTAAACACTCGACTATTGAGTTATGCTTGATTGTGTTATTGTTTTTATTTTAATTATTGAAGTCTCGTTAACTTTGATAATGCTTTATATTGTGAATTAAGTCGAAAGAATAGTTTACAATAGAAAAGAGTAACACATACTGTGGTTTTATAATTTTCATAGACATATGAAATTGAATATATGTTGATAGTCATAGTCCAATAGGTCGAAAATTATAGGATTTCATGAATCATGTCACGCCCCGAAACTTAGGGTTGACACTGGTGTTGTTTAACAATCATACAATCGAAAACAACCAGCCTCGTAGCACAGTATAAACCGAAACCAGTTTATATATCATAATTCAAATGAGATAACAATTGTTTTTACAACTCTCAGAAACCCAAAAAAACGACATAGTCTAATGCGGAAACGTAAAACTGAATAAAAAGTTCAACTTAATCTAAATTTCGAAGTCTCGAATTTCACCAGTTCCAAAACTGGTCCGACTCCTTTTCCTCAACATGTTCTTCGGATTTATCTGGGAGGGGAGAATAAGGGGGATGAGTATTTGGGAATACTCAGCAAATGGAGGCGTATCGAGCACAACACAAAAAAATATTTAATCCATTTTTGAAAACAACACATAAATACATCATGCTTTTCGTAACGTAATATCATATTCATAACATAACAGCACTGCGATTTTTCCACCTTCTATGGTTTACTGATATCAGTCCCTAAGTTTTAATCCTCTAAGGGGGCGAGGCCATAAGACGGTTCTATCCCACCGTGAAGGGCCATATGTTGGAATTTCACCCATTTTCAGGGAATCCTCACAATGCCAACACGTAAACGTACCAAAGTTTCGAAAAAAAAGCGAACAGAACGATGGTGCTCGACCGTATTTATGAAAAAAACGAACATATGCGAAATCTGAAAATTTAAACATTTAAAACAGCTCACTTACAGTATTTTTAATTGCTAAAAACGTAGGTGATCGGCTTCGGGAAGTGGATCGTTCCTTGTTCTTCACTCGGCGGCACATCGGCTTGATTTTCTTGGATGATTTTGAGCAAGTTTTTGGCTAGGTTAGCTGCTGAATTTTCGAGTTTTTCAGCTAGGGATTTCGAAAATTGGTATGAGGAAAGGGCTAGGGATGATGAACTATTTATAGGGGAGAGGGTTAAACTAAATTTGGTGGCTAAATCATGACCAAAATTTGTGCCCCATTCTCATAAATTGACTCCAAATATCCTTGCCATGGCTGATGATTTATATTCCTAAATTGTGGGTTTTCTTCCTTGATTCCCACCCTTGGATGGCTCGAAAATATGGTACCTAAATTAGGGATTTGCTTCCTTTTTTGTGGCTTATTCTTGCATGTGATTATATCTTTAGGCATCACAATATTTATGCAAAATATTTAGTGGATTTTCGAAATTTGCTTGTAAAGATCAAGCCTTAATTCCTCTACTTTGTATGATATTCCAAATCTTGTAAATTCCCTTGCATATTTTTCGAAAATATGCATATTCATGAGTAGGGATATTAAAGATTGTATTTCCAAAGTATCACAAAATAATCCCTTGCATATTAAAGATTTGTATTTCCTAAGTGTTTTTTTAAAAAAATCTCACCTAAAATATGTACACCAAAAAATTACTAACTCATAAAATTTAAAGTTGCCTAGTTGGGTTTTCACAAATCATGCATGCAACTCACATTCGATAATAGTTAAAGACCTTAGATTATTTCATTTTGTCAAGCTGGTTTAGCATATGTAAGGAGTAGATGAACCAAAATTCCTAATAAATTCGTTTTAAATTGATTCTTAACATTTATTTTTATATTAATTATTTTCATTTAACATATAAAGTATATTTCACTTTGAAATTATAATAAATCACAAACTAATCTATTGTTTACACTTTATTAAAGATTGATTTATGAAAATAACAATTGTATGAGACGGTCTCTTTGGGATGATATATGTACTTCGTACATTATACTACAACTTGACTTATGCACTTGAGATTTATTCGAGCATAAAAGATATAATTTTATTTAAGAATTTACAGTGCAGGAAAAGCTCGATCAAGTTTTTAGCACCGTTGTTCGGGGACTGTTATTTTATAATATTATTTTCTTTTATTATTTTTAATCATATTTATTTGTATTGGTCTAATGCTCTTTGTTACTTCAGATATATTTCTCAGTGCATGTGACAATCGGACAATTTTGATTTTGATCATTTTGTTCTCGAGATCGAAAGAACTTTTTGAAGAAGAAGACAACAACAAAGAAACATGGACAAAATGGAAGGACCTAGACAAGATGAAGAACAACACGTCGATATGCCATGATGCATACCCATGCTGGAGTATGCACAAACTTTTCTTGATAGTACACGACCAAACGTAATCTGACCAGTTGTGAATGCAAATCGATTTGAAATCAAGCCAATCATTATACATATGATTCGGAACATAGTTCAGTTTGGGGAAACAACGCTTGATGATCCTAATATTTATATCGCAAATTTCCTTGAGATCAGTGATACTTTCGAACATAATGGAGTTTCTAATGATTATATTCAGTTATGCTTATTTCCCTTTTCTTTAAGAGATGGAGCTAAAGCTTGGTTAAATTGTTTGTATGTAGGTTCATTCACAACTTTGGAGGATATGCCCAAGACGTTTCTAACAAAGTACTTTACTCCGTCAAAGATAATGAAATTGAGAGCTGACATCACAACCTTTGCTCAATATCAGCAAGAATCGTTGTATGAAGCACGAGAGCGCTACAAAGACTTATTGAGAAGATGTCCACATCACGAACTGCCTATTGGACTTGTGGTATACATTTTTTACTATGGTTTAATTACGTCTAATCATACAATGATAAATGCAGTTGCATGTTGAACATCTTTGAAAAATACTGTGGAGGAAGGATATGAGTTGTTGGAAGATATGGTTGCTAGCAGTTATCGTCCTCATTGAGAGAGAAATGGTTAGATGAGGGATGTTGTAGTGAACCAAGTGAATGATTTTACTGCTTTGGTTGCACAATTGAAAGCTTTGAATAAGAAGATTGGTAATCTAAGTGTGAGTGGTACTGCTATGCGTTTACAGGAAATATTTTGTGATGATTGTGTGGGTGAACATTTTACTAAGGATTGTCAAGACGAAAATCTTTTTTATGTGCGTGATGGGGCACCAGTCAATCAAGTGGGTAGCCAGAATCACCGAAGGAACAATCCCTGTTTTAATACATACAATCTTGAATGAAAATAACATACAAATTTTTTATGGGGTGGTCAAAACCATCGGAATTGCCCTAAAATAGGCCAACAACATGGGAAACAATCGATGTACAAGTCTGAGCCTCAAGAGGAAAAGTTTAGTTTGGAGCATATGATGTAAAAATTTATCCCTTCTACTGAAATTGGGCTACAAAATCAGGATGCATCAATTAAAGGCATGGAGAATCAAATAGGACAGGTGGCCAAGATGATTTCCAGTAGAGAATTGGACACCTTTCTAAGAAACACAGAAACGAACCCAAAAGAGCAATTGAAGGCCATCGAATTAAGAAGTGGAAGAATTCTAGAACAAGATGAGTGAAAGCAAGTCAAAAGAGAAAGAAGAGGAAATTTGGCTCGAGATCATGTAGATAATAGATTGCGAAAGCTTCGATCTATTCTTCAATCTTGAATCTACCTATTTAGACTAGAAATTCTTATAACGGTAATAAACTTTCTAATGATCATGTGTACTAGCATATGACAAAAGAGCATTGTTAGTTTCTCTTTATAGTGCACTGCATTTAATGTGCATTTAATAATTCTTGTAACTAACGACTTCTGCTTTTGAAAAGTTGATTGATCATTGATATTTTAGAAAGCATTCTTATAAACCGAACGTAATTTATCGCGGATATATGATTGCACAAGGATAACTAGCTAGAACCAATCTGAAACTTGAGCTTCTTATGCTATCTGGTTAGAGCTTGAATGAATCTTGACTAATCCAGTTGAACCTGAATCTTTTGGAGAACTCTATCCGTCTTTGATTTCATATTGTTCAACCAAAAAATTAAATATACGCAAATAACAGTTGGACCCTAAAGCAAATCGATGTTGTTTGTTATCATCGAAACTTAGTATATTTTAAAACTAACAATAACATTAATAGCATAAAATTGTATTTCTATCAATAAAAATAAATAAGTTAAATAACAAAACAAATTATGCAAGAACAACCACATATTGTCAATTTAAATATGCAACTACAGAGAATAACATAAATAAATATCATTTAACGATTATTTCTATGAGTTATGTGAGATGTACACTTAATGTTACATTCATGATAATATTTTTTTTTCGAGAGTAATAGATAAAAAATAATAAATAGATGTAATTGGATTTTAAGAGTAATTTTGTAATTTATAATAAAAAAATATAAACATGAATATAACCTAAAGTGTACACCCTAAATTTTATTTATTTATGTAGTATACTTGCACACTTTGTTTCTATTGTTTTACCTATTACTCAATTTCTCTATTTTCTAAAAGTAACAAATAAAATCTTGGTTCATCGGTCAAATCAATTTATGTAAAAGTAAATCTCTTCTGATATGATCACACAAATCTATGTTCGTGAGTATATTTATCCAATTCATATCTTCAATAAAAAAATAATATTTTTCCACACATCGGATCAAACTGAAAATATGTCTCACAAGATTGACATGTGAGATCGTGTCCCAAAAATTTTGATGTATAACTGATATGTCCTTGATTTTACTACATAAAATTTCAAAAGTCTATTTCTTCGAGAGCATTAATATAAACTTATAATATGTGGTACTTCAATAACATCAATATTAAATATATGTTACTTTAGGAACATTAATATAAAACCACACTCAATAACATAAAGCTAATTTTTTGCTGCTTCGAGAGCATCAATATTAAATCTAAATAATGTACTATTTTAGGAACATTAATATAATCATTAACATAAAACTAAAATTTATACTATTTTGAGAGCATTAACATAAAATCTATATATTAAATTTCTTCTAGAACATTCATACAAACAATAAGAATAAAATTATTTGTATGTATATTTCTTGAAGAGTATTCAAGCTGATTAACGTGTTTCATGTTATAATTTAATAGTTGAAGTATAAAAAAATAAGAGAGAATTGAGTTGTCTATTATTTCAACTAAATATCTCTATTTATAAGTTGATGGATTGATACATAAAATAATAATAAAATAATATATCAATCAAATCAACGATCACTTACTATCGTCGTTATATAACATAATTTATACTTTATTATTATTAATATTTTAAAAAGTGGATGATTTTAATACACTTAGGCCCAGTTTGGTTAGTAGTATTAAGGTTGGATAAATTATTAATATTTTGTTTGCTTTGATTTTTAAACTTGACATTGACTATTTCTTTGACAACTTTTACTGTTTGTGTTGGAGAAGAAATCTAGACATCGAAGAAGGATAAAAACTATCCGACTAAACCATAAAAGAGTAATGACCTAAATACCCCTGATTTTAAATATCAAATTTGCAATTGTGTCTTCTTTACGTCATTCTCCTAATTTCTTCAGAAGACTCTTGACATTGACCGCTGCTGAAGAACTTCGAAATCGACGGGGGACTACCAAATCCTCCTTTCTATTATAGATCTGAAGAAATTTGAAGCTTATTCGAAGGTAAAACTTGATAAATTACAGCTTTTAAGCTACGTTTGATTAATGATGTTGGATCTGTTACATAACGCCTTTGACAGTAGATTTGTGAGCAATTTATGTTTTTGTGTTTTCGCTTTCTGGTAAGAATGTATTGTACAAAACAATAATGTTATGTTGTTGTTTGTTTGGTGTGTTCTTCTATTGTACTGAGAATTTATATTTTTAGAAAAATCCTAAAACATTTAGCTCGTCTTAGATTGTAGTAGACATTCGTTGTCATTTTCTCTTCGGGTGTTGTACAAGAAATATTTTTTTTTGTAACATGTATAATATTTCTGTATTCGTAATGATGATGTACAAAAGTTTTAATTTTATTAACAATATTTGTAAGATTTGTTAATTTATGTATTGGTTTGATCTAACATTTTTTATATTTTGTAAGTAAGTGTGCGAAATGGACCGTAAACGTCATAACATTAGAATTTTCCTGCTGCTACACCAACTGATGATCCGTACAATTTTTATGGTTTGTCTTTTAACACGACATTGCACAAAATTACTCGCCGAACGACGTCGTCAAGAACGTAGAACGTCAGCTTCGTCCAACATGATGGGAAGAATGAATGCACAAATGAACCATTTAAGAAGAATTATTGAAATCGGAGATGTTCAATGTGTGTTTAATTTGAGGATGAACATAAATTCATTTGCACAACTATGTTACTCGTTAACTCATGTCGGCGGGCTGGATCATTCTACATATGTTAGGATTGAAGAAAAGGTGGCTATGTTTTTGTCCATTTTGGCTCATCATAAAAAAAAAAACCGAGTGATCGGTCATGATTATATACGAAGTGGTCAAACAATCAACACACATTTCCATGAAGTCTTGGGGTCAGTACTGAAGCTACATACTATACTGCTTGTCAAACCTTCCCCTACCGATGAAACCTGCACTGACGAGACGTGGAAATGGTTCGAGGTAATATGAACATTTGATGAATACTACTTATTACAAATTCCATTTATAATGTTGTACATACAATACCTTTTAGTAGACATCCTGATACATATTATTCATAATTCTGTAACTTATTTTGCAGGGTTGTGTTGGTGCGTTGGATGGTACATATATAAATGTGAATGTGCCTATTTTAGAGAAAGGAAAGTACAGAACCAGAAAAGGAACCATAGTAGTGAATGTTTTGGAAGTGTGCAACCGAGATATGAACCTCATTTATGCGCTTTGTGGGTGGGAAGGATTGGCAGCGGATGCTCGAGTTCTTCGTGATGCATTATCACGTGATGACGGACTTAAAGTTGAAAGAGGTTAAAATATTGTTTAATATAGTCATATTATTTCAACATTCTTTTTTATTGGATTCCTTTTGTAATGCCCGAGATTTTATACCGTGTTAAATTACGATTATTGAATTTTAATCGAGATAATTATGAAAGGGCTAACCAAGACACGAAATGAGATCGCGTGTGAAAATTGATGTGCGAGGACAGTAGCATCGGCGCACATGCGCGACCGGATGCGCGCACATGCGCCAAACAGGTAGAAGACCTCGCGCATATGCGCGGAAGATGTCGCGCATATGCGCGAAGCCTATGCGAGTAACTCCAGAGAGTCACGCGCATATGCGCAGAGATGAGTCACGCATATGCGCGAGGCGATGTGCAGGATACGCGCGAAGACCGAGTGTCTCGCGCATATGCGCCGATTGGGGTCGCGCATATGCGCGAGACGTGTGCTACAAAGATTAAGCCACTCGTCTTTTTGCATGTACGTGGGTGAGAAAAGGTCGAGGGAAGATTTTGATTTGAAATTGAAGATTTTGGGATCCGTCCGTCCGAACTTGAATCGAGTACGACACCGTGTTCCTAGCGACGACAGCTACAACTGGGCGTAAGTTTTGTTACGTTTTGATGTCGTTTGAAATTATGATGTTATCAGAATTGAATAGGAATCATATATGGTGTTTCTGATACAGTGGACATCGTATAATCGAAGTCAGATTAAAGAACAGACTGGTTATGTAATTGTTATGATTTTTGGAATTGATTAATTGAGATTCGATTGTATTGTTATTAAAATTATGAGTTGCACCGATATTGATCATGAGTTCTGGTATTATATCTGTGGTGTTGGACTTGACGGGGTTATCGAGACTGTATTGTTATACCGTCGAAACATCCGTAAATTGATATTGATCAGACTCGGTATTGGTTGAGATGGTATTGTGGTATCATATGTCGATTGGCATTGATCGGATTATGTTTTGATTTGAGTATTAATCAGAACAGGTTTTGAACTGAGTTATATACTGATATTGTATCTATTCGATTGTCATTATCAGATTGGGTATGGACAGAGTTGACTTCAATACTTCGTCTTCGTCGGACCGAGAAGATAAAGGTATAAATTAATGTTGAGTTGGGATTGCACAACTCGAGTGAGGTTTGGCTCGAGTTTCCCTAAATCACATACTTTACCTTATTGTATTGATTTGATTGATGTACTTGTTCTCTTGATTTATAGACAGCAGGTATTAGATGAGTAATCTTGTGACAGAAGTGCCTGATAGTGGTGGGATCGCCACGGGCACATTGCACGATGTCACAAGATAGTGTATTGGCGATTGTGCCAAAGTCTGTCACCGGATGTTTGGCTATCGATGTGGATAGAATTATAACTTCTTCTATTACTGATGATCGATATTATATCGATGTGGATAGAATCGGAGCTTCTTCTATTACTGGTGATCGGTACCGTATCGATGTGGATAGAATCATAACTTCTTCTATTACTGATGGTCGATATCATATCGATGTGGATAGAATCGGAGTTCTTTCTATTACTGGTGATCGATACTATACCGATGTGGATAGAATACGAGCTTCTTCTATTACTGGTGATCGATACCATATCGATGTGGATAGAATTGGTATTTCTTCTATTACTGATGATCGATACCATATCGACGTGGATAGAACTGTAGTCTTTTCTATTACTGTTAGTCGATATGGGAATGCTAACTTCTGGAAACCGGGATCCCTAGACTAGGATTGAGTCTAGTCTTAAATGTGAAGTCATGAGTCTAATTGACAGTTATATTGATTCATGTTGATTATATTCCTGAATATGGTATATATGGATTTATGTTCCTGATGATGGTACATGTTTAGAATAGGATTTATTCTTGATATGGATTTATATTCTGATTTGAATACATGTTAGAAATATATGTTATATGTTTTTATATTGTTTTTATGATTGCATGTATACATGATTTATACTGAGAATATAATTCTCACCGGAGTTATCCGGCTGTTGTCTTGTTTGTATGTGTGCATGGCAACAGGTGGGATAGGATCAGGGTCAAGAAGAGAAAGAGGCTGGAATAGATAGCGTGGAGATCCGGACTTCGAAGCAACTTAGGATTCAGCACTGATATATAGTTGAACCTAGTTGAATTCTTGTGGATAATAAAAGAATTGTATATTTATGTTTAATATGTAATTTGAATTGAATTACATTACGTTTCCGCTTGTATTTTAAAAAAAAAAATTAGACCCTGTTTATTATCATTATTTGAATTAGTCCTAAAGACGATTAAGAAGATGATTAGCGTCCGGGTCCCCACACCTTTTGCATTAATGTTTAAAATTGAAATTTATTAACGAAATATATGACTTCGATGGTAGGTTATTACTATTTGTGCGACAATGGATATGCAAACGTCCAGGGATTCTTGACTCCATATAGAAGAGTACCATACTATAGGGATGCTTGGGGCAATCGCACAAATGCTCCACAAAATTATAAAAACTCTTCAATTGGAGACACAGCAAAGCTAGGAATGTGATTGAAAGAGCTTTTGGCTTGCTTAAGAAAAGATGGGCTATTCTGCGAAGTCCTTCATTCTACCCACTAAAAACTCAGAACAGAATCATAATGGCTTGCATTTTGTTACACAACTTCATCCGATCTCAAATGCCGGATAATCTTGTTGATGAGATTGAAGAGAAGACATTAAGCCCAACGCCACTGACTGAGAATTACTTCATTGAGGATTTTAATTCCTCCGATGTATGGGATATGTGGAGAGATAACTTTGCAATGTCGATGCACCACAACTAAGACAAATGTTTTATGTTATTGTATTTGGATTGCAAACTTGATTTTTTTTGGTAGTTACGTACTAATTATGTTTGTCAGAATAATTGTTTTGTGAATTATGTATTGGATTGAGTGTTGTATTTTAAAATATGTTTTCAAATGTGTTTTTCATTTTTGCAATATAATGTTGCCTATCTCATTCTAACTTCTCACATTATTTTGTAACAGGTTAACATTGCAAACACATTCGAATCAATGGATAGCACAAGTGTGAATCCGAAAGGTAAAAAAACAGATAAGTTGCGTCGTACTTGGACAGCCCCTGAGGAAGAGGTTCTAATTGTGGCATTGAAAGATATAATAAGCAAAGGATATAAAACGGAGAACGGATTCCGTAATGGCTATTTACCATTATTGGAATCTGCACTTAAAATGCTTTCAAAGATTCAGATTTACGTGGGCATCCCCACATAACTTCGAAAAATACATGTCTGGAAGAAACATTATGGATGTTTGACAACAATGCTAGCAAAAAGTGGGATTGGTTGGAATGACAGAAAACATGATAGACGCTACAAATGAGGCATGTGATACGATACTCAAGGTTAAAAATTTTAGTAAAATGTTTAAGTTTAATATTTAAAATGTATACTCTATTAAAACGAAGATTTTTCAGGTGGACAATAGTGCTCGAGTTATGCGTTACAAGCAGTGGCCACACTATAAAGATTGGTGCGAAATCTTTGGCTACGATAGGGCAACAGGTGATCGAGCGGAGACTTTTTCAGCAGTTGTTCATGATGTCTTGAATATGACTGAGAATGAACCCATTGACATGGAATTTGGCATGTATGACTTTTACCGCCCACTGGAAGGAGATGTTGAATCAATGTCTGTAGCTCAGACTCTCCCTTCAAACCCAAAAGAAGTCTCAAAGGTGAGGTCAAAGAAACGCAAGCAATTAGACGATGTTGAAAACCAAATTGTTGCTGCAATCAATAATTTAGCTGACATCACAAAGGAGACAATGTCAAACCTCATCAAAGAAATGTCATCTGAGTAAAAAATTGAATATGCTATGGATAATATGTTGGCCACCTTAGGAACCATCCCGGAATTAACTTCAGACAAGAAAGTGCGTGTGGCGGAGCTACTGGTGGATAACCCCAACAAACTAGCTTTGTTCTTGCGGCTTAACCTTGAAGGAAAGATCGGCTTAATTAAACGGCTACTAAATCCATAAGCTCACATGCTATGCGGTACATGAACTTGATGGTTTTGGTTTTTATGTAATGGCCCAAAGTATTTTGTGTGTGGATGTTCCCACTTTTGTATGATGATGTATAAGGTATCATATTTTGGCACATTATTATAATACCTATGTTTTGGTGTATGAAGTTTTGCTGGTGTATGTACATTTGCTGGTGATATGTACATTTGCTGGTGTTTCGGTTGGCAGTTGGTCCGGTCTTGGTGTATGTACATTTGCTGGTGCTATCGGTTTCCTCTTCTCCGTAGATTCATATATGAATTTACATGGAACAAATGACAGTGTTTTAATACTACCACTTGAAGTTATGCCAAAATGCATTAGGACCAAACTTGTAATGACTATGATGAGGAGAGTCATTATGGAGATTGCTATTGCTTTTAATACTCATAACAACTGTGAAGAGCATAAGAGATTTGAAATATTATAAGGGTCAAAATGGACAAAATTGACAAGATTGCTATCGTCAAATTACAGTCCCAAGTTCACTGAATCATTTATGTTTCAATTGTACGTCGTCCAAAAGCAGAAAGGCCTATTCCAGCACTCGATTTTCTTAGTTGGTGGAAATATCACTGCCGCTGGAAGATTGTTTGGTCGTGGAGGTGTTCTTGAGGTAAACAAACACGCACTTATATTGAAATGAACTCATTGTCGATCACTTTCTCGAGCCTACTAATAAATATAAAAAGATAGACTTCAATATTCATATCGAAGTTCCGTTGTGATATTAAGACAACACTCTAACAAAGAAACAAAATAACATGGTTGAAATCGACGTAAGAATAGCTTGGAGTTGGAATATTTAGTCGCAAAAAGTCAATTTAGTCATTAGTTAAATATCCACATTTACAGTGTCATCCTTCTCCACATGATGCTTTAACATCCAAAAACAAAAGTTGATACAAACACCACAACGACATACGTCTCGCAAAGCAAACACCACTTGCGATCGAACGTTTAAAACAAAATGTGGATGCATACAGGAGATAGTCCGTCGAAGAAAGATAAATAAGGTAGCATAATTATGATATACTTGTCCGAAGTTTCATGTGGAATGCGCTGAGTCATCCGAGCTACTGATTAACACATATCCATCTGTTTCATGCTGCCATAAGGTTCTCTTGGAAGGGCGACCAGTGGGAAGATCGTTGGAACGTTTGTTGCATGCTTTGAAAGGTAGCATGTTCGTTTTGTAGTAGTCTTCCAATGACTTCTTGCAGGGATTGTTGTTGGTAGTGCTTAGTTTTGGTAGATTCGAAACTTTGATTGAAACATGCTCCACTTCCTTGCGCACATCAGTATATGCTCCTTCTTCATTCACTTGTTCATCATCCGAGATGATAATCACATCCACTTTGTACTTGCTAGTTACACTCACTTCCGAAGACGATTTGTACGTGACAGACATTGTGGGTGTGTTCTGCAGAATTAGCAAAAGTTGATAAACTAAACCGAGCATATATTTGTGGTGTGGCCCATGAATGTGTGCTAATTTAAGTAACACAAACACATTAAACAATGTTTACCAACCCAAGAGTAAATGCTTGTCATTCAAAAGAGATAGATGATCATATTGATTTGATATCCCACCATATGTCAACATCTATTGTCATAATGATTTTGGGTAGTGATCAAGTGTAAACAGTCATAATATGTGAAGGTAGACGCCTAATTTGGTGATCAAGTGTAAACAGTAAATAGCTTGTACAGACGACTCATAAATAATAAATGACAATTCTGAATAAAATAAAGAAAATTGAGAAGACCATTTACTAATAACATAATACATCAATGCAATAAAATATGTTTTTGTAGCATTTACATCCACCAGTTCGAATTTTTTTTTGAAATAGATCCGTGTTTAACAAAAATCTAACTCATATTTTAAATAAATCATATGAACGCTTACCTATTATGACAATTTATTAACCCCCTCCCTAAATGTAGACTCCTCAACAAATCACCATTGCAGAGAAACACTTGTTTCATAATCGATATAAATCGCGAGCATGTACACCATTTCGCATTAAACGCAGAAATATGTAAAATGGAATAACATTAAAATCATATTTCCAAAAAAATTACTTACCCGTCACTACTTTGTAACGTTCACTGCTACACTTAATGACTTGTGTTGTATATATGATTGAGCTAATATAGGTGCTCATCTTGTCGCACATAAAACTAAAGAAAAGTTAAAAATCAGACAATTGTTCATAACTAAATCAAAAACCATGAACAAATCCAAATAAATAACTCCACATAAAACTTGTTCGTAGAACTTGCACACAACACATATGTCTCATATGTCAAAAGTTATGCAAGTAAATGTCATAAAGTTGGACAAAACAATTTTAAGACACCAGTACATACAAAAAAATGCAATTTATCAGAATCTCAAGAGAATGACTATAATGAGGAGGATAAGAACGCAGATCAACGAACATGTGAACCCAAAACAACAACAAACATGATCACGTGAATAAGGTGTACTCTTCAATCCATGATTCGGTAACTCATATCTTGTACTTGACATGCTACGTTCCATTTCATAATATTGGTTGCTGGCATGTGGATGAGCTTCCTTCGAACGACGAGCGTATGGCCCGGAGGATGAGTTCATTGACTCCTTCTTACAAAACATTGGGGTACTAGTATGACATGAATGATCTTCAAAATTAGTTGAGTAGTTTTCAGATTTATACGACTGTTCCTCGGTGGGTGTTACATTCCTTCCATGGTACTCAAGGTACCAAGAGAAACTTTTCCGATGTTTCAGACCCGCTGGACATACATAGTAATAGTGCCCAGGACGAGTCGAGTAATCCCCAGCTTTCCGTAATATCATTTCTCCGTTTCCACAATTGCACTGTGGTGGTGTATTCATTTCCATGATACCTATAAATCAGTACCTCATTTTTTAAACCCTCGTACACAGATTCACAAAAACGAATTATGTTGGATTAGTTATTCAAGTGACGTATTTGTACATCTATGTTGTAAAGTATGTTTGAAGAAATTACTGGATTTGAGAACAAAGTAGGAAAAATTTCAGCTTAAAAACACAATCTTTTATGTATTTTCATAATATCATTCAAATAATAAAAAATTCGATGAGTGAAAAATGACTGAGACAAGAACCATAATAGGATACAAAACTAAAAAATGTTAAGCCAAATACACATAAAAAAATGTCTACGCTGCGTCAAACTAGTTAAATTTGGTTTCTGTTAAACTCGGAATTAAAAGATTACTTGAATAAGAATTTCGAAAATTACTCACAATTACTTGTTTTCACACGTAGCTCTTGCTCTCTTCCACTGGATCGAACGATTTTTGTAGATTAATATATGATCTCATTTGTTAAAAAAGAATATTAAACTCAGAAAAACATGCTCAAGGTCTCTGTTGCCTCTTCACCGAAGAAAAGTGAGAGGGTTTACAATTGACGTGTGCTTTTTGAAAAACAAGCTGTAGGTTTGGGGAGGAATAAAACTTTAATGAGAAATAAATTAAATATTAAGCTGAATGGTATTTTTGTTATTAATGCATTTATCATGATTTTATCCATCTCACTAATTTCACACCACACATGATATTATATATCTCTCAAATTATATATCTTATCATATCAAACATTTATCAATCAAATTATTAATCATTCAATTATCACATTCTACAGACCAAGCGAACCCTTAAAGTAAAATACATGGTTATTTTCAACAAGATAAATAAATATTTTTTAATTAAAAAATGGAATATTTTTACCAACTCAAAATAAATTACATGGCTAAAAAATATTTTTAAAAAAGTGAAGAGCATAAATGTTTTTTTTTTAAAAAAGTAAAGTACATAATTCTTTTAAAAAAAATAAATAAATCCGCTCGAAAATAAATAAAGTACCCAATTGATATAAATTAATAAATAAGGGACATTTTGCAATTTAGTCGTCTCATTGTGTCGGGGAAAAAGCTGCCGGAACTCGAAGTGCTGACGCCATTCGCAGACGGCCTTGAATTGCTAAATATCCGATAGATGAGGGCTTAGGGTTTTGTGCGAGTGATGGTGGAGAGCAGGAGGAGGAAGCCCTTGGTGCTTGCTTCCACTGAAGCACTTGTTAATTCCTTGCTCAATCCTTTTAAACACATTGATGAAGAAGCCGAAGGAAGTCACCGGATCGCCCCATATCCATTGCAAGTAACTGCTGGAATTCTTAGACTCTGCAAGGACGCAACTGTAGATTTTCCTACACTCGATGATTCTTCATTGGTTGGGTTGTCCGCTTCTCTGCTTAAAAGATTATCCATTACTTCAGGATCGCTGGTAATGGATTTACGCCACTTTTGTGTTTTACGGCTACTCGGTGATGTTTATTTCAACAGATTGTGAAGTTACTATGCTAAAGCAAATATTCCCCTTTGTCTCAAGTTTGCTGGCATGTCAAGTTCTCATTTTTTCTTTTAAAATCTGGTGTTCTGTTTGGTATAGAGGAAAACAGATGGTTGATGAGTTGTTTAAAAAAAAATTATTTGCCTTTCGATTATGTGTAGATACGTATCAAGAATTCTGATGCGAACATCAGTAGAATTGGGCAAGCTGTTGCTTTGGACCCTCCCAATGCCGATGAAAACTCGTCGGGTGATGGTTCACTCTGCTCGCAGTCTCCGAGGACGATGGTGATCTTTCCATCATACTCCTACCCTCGAATTCAGTCAGCAACTTTGGATCCTGGAGTGGCTTTTTTATCTCCGATCCTAGCATTTAACTTGAACTTGCACCATTCATGCTTAAAATCTGTTGTGCAGCAAGGCATAGAGACTCTGTCATCTTTGTTTGAAGTAAAAAGGGATGGTGAAGAGATTGGGAAAGTAAATGAGTCGTTTATTACTATAGGACTTGAACCTTGGGTGCAGTTACCTAAGTATGCCTCACACTTGAGAGCATCTTTTGTAAAGATACCAAAGTGTGGTACCCTTGAAAGTCTTAAAACTAGTTCATCAGTTGAAGCAAAAGATCGTCAAGAGTTGATCGATGTGGCTTTAAATGCGTACTTTTCCGTTGACAGATTTCTTTCTAGAGGTGATCTCTTTGCTATCTGTGCACGATGGAGCTGTAAATCAGAGTTGTGCATCTCCTGCAACCGAAAGATGTTGAATGGTGGCGATGATTTGATATACTTCAAGGTCAGTTATTTTATGAATAGGCTGTTACCTGTTCTACACATCCCGAGAGTGTCTTGAGGATTCCTGATCGTATATTAGATTTTTTTACCGGTTTTCAGGTTGTAGCTATGGAACCATTAGAGGAACCTGTTCTGAGAGTCAATCGCACTCGAACTGCACTTGTTCTAGGAGGGGCCGTCTCTTCTGCTGTTCCTCCAGATCCTTTAATTTCACAAATAAAAGGTTTTTCACCTTTACAAGAGGATACAGTGCAGACTTTAGCCTCCATACTTGCACCAACATTGTGTCCATCAGCGCTTTTATCAAAATTCAGGGTTGCTATCCTATTGCATGGTCTTCCTGGTCTGTTATAAATTTTTAGCTCCGGTTGTTTGAAAATGTCCTTGTACTTATCATAGTTCCCCAGAATAAATTAATTTGTGAACAAACATCTGAATTTGCTAGCCTGTGCTGATCCCAAAGCTAATTGCAGGTTGTGGGAAAAGGACTGTGATCAGATACGTTGCTCGTCAACTGGGTTTGCATGTGGTGGAATATAGTTGTCATAATTTCATGACATCTTCTGAAAACAAAGCATCAGTTGCTCTGGCTGAAGCCTTCGATGTAGCCAGCAGGTATTCTGATGCTGTTATGGTGTTGAACGTTAAGCTATAGTTCCTTTCTGTTTTCATTTTCTTGCATGGGGTTTTGGTGGAATGGGGCATTTGCTAAATCCTTGCTCTGTATGCGTCTGTTCTTATCTCTTCTGAGCTGGTGATATTTCTGTTTTATTCCATTCAAATTCCTAGTATTTTTTACATGCTATTACTATTGTAGATATCGTCCAACCATTCTTCTTCTTCGACATTTTGAGGTTTTCAGTAAACCGACCTCTCAAGATGTGTCATCTCACGAGCAAGTTGGTGTTAACTCAGAAGTTGCATCTGTTATTAAGCAGTTTACAGAGCCATTTAGCAAGGATGAATATGGCTACTTTGAAGAAAACTCACCTGATGATTCTGTAAGCTTGCTAGTTATCGAGTGTATATCACTTTATTTTCTCTCTTATGTGCAGTAGCCTCTCTCTCTTCCGCAGAAGTATTAATTGCTTCTAATCAGACTTGATGTCACGGTCGAAGATAGATTCTTTGTTTATTTTCATTTCCCCCTTTTCAACCAATAAATCTTATATAAAATAAAGAAGCAACAGTTACCATAAACACTATTCAGAACTAAAGGTTCTGATGCTTTCTGTTACACTCGCATTGTAGGGCATATATTAAGCAAAAGATCAAGTGTAAAATGCTGAAATTTTTTTATCTAGCCAACTTAGTTTGGTCATTGGAAACCTTCATCGCTTGATATCCATTTTTGAATTGCAACTCAACGCATTTGTGTCTTGAGTTTCATTCTGAAATATTAACGGTTGGCTGATCTGATTTTTTTGGATAAATACCTCAGGATGGAAATGCAAACCTTTCATATGCAGCATATAGCTAATGACTATTGAAGAAATGATTATAATATTCGCTTGTTTCTTTTGTCCAGAATTTAAAATTTGATGAAATGATAAACTGTCATCCAGTAATCTTGATAGCCGCTGCTGATAGTTCAGAAGGTCTTCCTCCAACTATTAGACGCTGTTTCAGTCATGAAATAAAAATGGGACCTCTCAGCGAAAAACAGAGGTTGCAATTGCTGTCTCAGTCCCTTCAGAGTGTTTCCCAGTCGAATTCAGATGTATGTTATTTTATTATTTTCCCCTTGATTTTGCAGTGACGTCTATGCATACCCTGATGATTTTAGTTGATACCATTTTACTTGCCTTTATTCTCTCTCCAATGGTCTTATAAAATGATTAAAGTGATCTTACCATTTTACTTACCCTGAGTATGTTTTTTGTACTATTATGCTGAAGGTGCATGTTGTACTTATCTAGCCAAATTTAATAATTTAGCCACTAGAAGTAGATACTTGAATAAGAGCAACGTCATTTCAATGCTTTTGTTGCTGTGTAACAACCTTTTGTTTTGAGGTTTTGATTTTTATTATTTGCATCATTTCATGCAGACCTCTGTTAAGAATATGATAAAAGATATAGTTGGACAGACATCTGGTTTCATGCCCAGAGATTTGCGGGCTCTAATTGCAGATGCAGGTGCAAATTTAATTTCTGACGGGGGAATGGCAGACACTGGGTTGGAAGAGAGAACATCTGAGTCCAATTTGATTGAAGATGGCAAAAAGATAAGTGCTGCACAATTAGGTCTTGGGAAAGACAACTTAACCAAAGCTTTGGAACAATCCAAAAGAAGAAATGCATCAGCTCTTGGTACTCCAAAGGTGAACCAGACAAGGTCTTAATGAGAACTTTTGATAGTTCAGATATTGTATTTCTAGATCGGCGGTGATATGCTTTTGATAACGTCACCGCAAAAAATGAGCTTCTCTGTTGAAAATTTTTATGATGGAGAGAGAAGGAGCTCTTTTAGGTCTTACCTTTGCCTGCAATTCATTTGTTTCAAAGAGATACAATTTATTCTTTGAGATACTCTTCCATTTTCCATATGGAAAAATCCTAATTATCTTTGATGATCCTACTATAGGTACCAAACATCAAATGGGAAGATGTTGGTGGACTTGAGGACGTTAAAAAATCAATTATGGACACCGTTCAGGTAAAAAACACTCACTGGAAACATGTACGTCATTTTGAGTCCTTGACTCCTAAGAATATACAGAGGTTATGTCCTGTTTCGTTAGGTAGTTGATTATCTTACTAAAATTGAGACTGTCTGCTTTCAACTGGAAAGGCTGGCAAATTTACTTCTCATTCCTTATTTTCAGATGAATGATCATTATTGACGAGTAAATTGACCATCACATTCTTCATGAAAACTTACTCTCTGGCCAAGCATGTTGTAGATGTTGTAATCAAATTGGACTTCCTTTTACCCGATCCTTTAGCCTGTTTTGATACTCAGTGTTCTGGATTTATATTGCCAGCTTCCTCTTCTTCATAAGGATTTATTTTCGTCTGGTTTGCGTAAACGATCAGGGGTTCTTCTTTATGGACCTCCAGGGACTGGAAAGGTAGGTTCTGCTTTGAACATCCCCAATTTTTTCCATTATGATGTATCTGATAAATTCTTAGATTAGAATCTAGTATTATAATTTTTTCTGGTGTTATTTTCAGACATTACTGGCAAAAGCCGTTGCCACAGAATGTTCCTTGAACTTTCTGAGTGTGAAAGGACCTGAATTGATAAACATGTACATTGGAGAGTCAGAGAAAAATATCCGAGACATTTTTCAAAAGGTAGAAAGTGTTCTTTTTCTATCCTCAGGAGCACCTTAACTACACAAAATATTCAGGTTCAAATTAAGAACTGTTTTGTTGAATTTTACCTTATTTTTTTAGGCCAGAACAGCTCGCCCATGTGTTATATTTTTTGACGAACTAGACTCTCTTGCCCCAGCCCGAGGTGCTTCTGGAGATTCTGGGGGTGTTATGGACAGAGTTGTTTCTCAGGTAAGAATAATAACAATCCTTTTGGAACATAATTGGAATTCCCAGACCTCATGTAAGAAGAAAATGTCCTCATGAGACCAAGACTAACATCAGTTTGTCATGGTCCTAGGTTTAGGTCATGTTATGGGATGATCAATGTATTTTGGATAGGGTTTTGAGGCTCGTTTTGAGAGAACCTCGCGATCTCACATTTACTATTTGATTTTAGAATTCTGGATATTCTTATTCCTTGCAACAATAGTTATTTAAATACAGGGAAGACAATTAATTTCCCTAGCAAGAAATATACCGTAATTCCCCTATCCATGGCTAGAATGCATGTAATAGCTCGCTACATTTCATATTATTGTATGTGATGTTCGAAATCGCTGTTTTTCGATTCTTGTTAAAAAAAAACTAAATAAAATCTTTATAATTAATTCCTTATTTCTGAATCTTCCACCATTTAATCCTTGATTTTAGCAGTTTGTCATTAATTCTTACGCATTACATCTGTATCCCCTTGGAAATCGTGACAAGCACGAAAAAGAGAGATTCCAGGATCTTCAAATTGTTGCTGTTCTCTTTCTATTCTGAAAAATTCTCCACTACTTCAAGAACAATCGTCTTAGTATCTCAAGGATTAAGCGCAAATGGCGGTAATTCTTAAATTCTTCCCACTTTAATTTTGGACGATCTCATTACCATTTGAGGGACAAGGGCTCACCAACGCACTCAAAGTGGAAAGAGGCCAATCCTACCTTGTCTTTCTCTGGTCCGTGTTAGTGGCGAAAAAACTTTTCACATTGACTAAGATATCTCATCAAGTCTGATTGACTATTGTACTGGGAAAATCTAGCTTCAAATTTTGAGATACTTTTGATAAGTCGTCCTCCCTGTCTCGATGTCCTTCAAAATGTTGGTCTGTGCGCCTCGTTGATTGCTGCTGTCTTTGCCCTCAATCTTCTTCTAATCGTATGGTTGACAAACATTTTGATATCTCCTCCAATTGATCAGGAAGAGCTTGCTGCCTTTTTCCATTGGCTTCCATGTCCTCTTGATGTAGCTTTACAAAAGCTTCAAATTGTTGTTATATATAGTGCTTGGAATCCCCCCATGAGGACTGACTCTGATACCAACTTGTTATGGTCTCAGGTTTGGATCATGTTATGGGATAATCAATGTATTTTGGAAGGGTTTCGAGGCTAGTTTTGAGAGATCCTCGCGATCTCATAGTTTGAAGTTGGGAGAGAACCTTAGATCCCGTGACAATTGTGAATAATTTTACTGATAATTTTATTAATAGAATACCACTATTTATAATAGAGTACAATGATTCAAATAAAGAGAATCATATTATCCTAACATAAATAAAAAAATCACACTGAGAAATTATCTTATTTATTTAAAAATTAAATAAAGGATAAGATAACAACAAAGCCTACTTTGGGGCTTGAACTTTCCATATTGGTGCAATGGGCTCTTGATATTACTCCCTTCTTGGAGATCATGGTTGTCCTCAACCACGTGAAAAGTGTAGGCAACCTCCTCAGTCCACGCAAGGAGGTACTTGGATCTCTTCACGAATGATTGTTGCTGTTGGAATATTTCAAAGATTGGGCATAGGTGGCGGTGGTTCTTAAATTCCTCCTACTGTAACCATGGACAATATTTTTCCAGCTTTTAAAAACCGAGTAAGACATTGGTCTCAAGGTAAATAAAAAAAGCCAATCCACTCTTTCCTTTTTCCGGTGTTCATTGATGCCAAAGAATTGTTGGCATCGGTTTAGCCCTCCTAGTGGATCGGACATCCCTCTGTGCTTTGGAAAATCCCATTTTGAATATTTGGGATTGGGCACACGTGCTGCCGTATGCTGATCCGCTGCCATGCAGCTCCCTGTTTTTCTGGTCATCCATACCTTTCGTATAGCTTCTATCATCCTTGTTTGCCTGTGCAGTTGGTCTAGCCGCAGCAATGGACAGTGACAATGTGCTGCCATCTGTGGTTTCGCCGCCACGCATCTCCTTAGTACTTCTGTCTTTGTCCTTACCCCCTACTGCTTCAGTTCTGGTTGCAGAGATAGTTAAGGATAATGCTTCCAGCTGGGCATGGAGTTATTGCTGCCGACGCTTGTTTGCAGCCCATTTTCTTTGTACATCTGGATAAATGCTTCGAATTGTTGCTGCAAGGTGTGAAAATCCTCCATAACAGTTGGCTCTGATAGCAATTTGTTGTGGTCCCGGTTTGGATCATGATATTGGATGATCAATGTATTTTGGATAGAGTTTTGATGCTCGTTTTGAGATAAATTCGCGATCTCTTAGTTTTAAAGGCTCGTTGGGAGAGAATCTTATATCTTGTGACACAATATTGTGTATAATTTGCCTGATAATTTTATTAATAGAATCACACTCTGTATCCTAATGTAAATAAAAGTTCACTCTAAGAATGATCCTATTTATTGAAACTTAAATAAATGATAATATCACAACAAATCCTACAAAAAATTATAGCAAAATAATCCTTTGGGGTTTGAACTTTTCATATTGGTGCAATAGAGACACATGACACAGTCGATGACATGAAATTTTAATTTTCATTATATTTATAGTTTGTATCAGTCATGTGATTGCTTAATTTGATTTATTTATGTCTAGATGCTCGCAGAAATCGATGGGTTGAATGATTCTTCTCAGGTTTGTTGTAGTACTTCACTGCAGTTACTTTTTACTTTTCTTTCCACATCTATTTTTTTTAGTTGATTCGCCGCCTTTATTTTCTTCTTCCACTTCATTTTAGTTCGTGATTGTGGGGTTCTATAGGACTTATTCGTAATAGGTGCTAGCAACAGGCCAGATCTCATCGACCCTGCACTTCTGAGGCCAGGCAGATTTGATAAGCTCCTCTATGTTGGTGTTAATTCAGAAGCATCGTTCAGGGAGAGGTTTGGTTTGTTTTTCAACTCTTTGGTAATTCATGTTTTCGATATACTTACATTAAAGTTTGTCCATTCTCTTTTTTCAGGGTCCTTAAAGCTCTTACGAGGAAGTTTAAACTGCATGAGCATGTGTCATTATATGAGATAGCACAGAAATGCCCTCCAAATTTTACTGGTGCTGATATGTACGCTCTTTGTGCTGATGCTTGGTTTCGAGCTGCAAAAAACAAGGTACGTCCCCAACTTGTCTTATCATTCCGAACTTGACATCTGAGTAATAATTTCATCGTGTTGCCAACTTTTCACATTCCTTTGTCTCTCACTTGACCAAGATAGAGATTATAGGAATCAGATTCTTCCTTTGATATTTCCAAGTATGTTTTGCAAATAGAACCAGAGATATAAAGGCACTACTATACCATCTTATTGATTTACAGGGAATTAAGAACGTTTCTTTATAACCATTTTTATAGGCGTTAAGTGCTGACTCTAAATCAAGCTTGGATGATCTATCGGACTCTATCGTTGTTGAGTATGAGGATTTTATTGAGGTACGATAGCCTATGTGCAAATGTCAAAGATTTCACATATCGTCTGATTAGATTCAATCTTCTCTTTCTTTACTTGTGGCTGAGTCATTGTTCTGCACTTTGAAGGTCTTGAGAGAACTTTCTCCTTCCCTCTCTATGGCTGAGCTGAAGAAATATGAGTTGCTGCGGGATCAATTCCAAGGTCCGTCGAGGATGAACTAACTCGGTGTTGTGTACTTTTAATATTTTGTTATTGTTATTTTATAACAATCCTAATAATCTCCGGTTAAGCTGCCACAATATTCAATGCCTTCCCAAATATTGATGTATATGTAAAAGTTTCAAGTCAACCGATAGTTAATATATATTCCACCGCAAATTGTCCCCTGTTTTAGTTCACATGCATGATAAATAGAAGATGGAATTCAGAAGTGTGAGAGATAAAATAAAGGTGGGAAATCAAATAATGTCCCAAAGTTATGAGTCACCTAAACATAAAACTATTGCCTAAAATGCATTTCTTGAAGCATATTCTTTGCCACCTGCACAGGAATTCTAATATTTTACCTTACCTGTCAATGAGAACCTCGTGAATGTCAATTCCATGGCTTCACTTCACAGGAACTTTTGGGCCCTATTTATGTTACTAGAAAACAAAAACTCGTTCAAAATAAACCAAGTGGGGGCGAAAATGCATGGCTGCCCCTTTTTTAGTCGAAATAAATTCAAATCTGAAACTTTAATTCATCTGGAAATAGATTTTTGTTATTTTATGCAGATGAGGTAACGTGGCTATTGGCAGCCTAGTGTGACAAAAAATTAATGGATAACTATGGAAAAGATTGGCTAAACTCATGGTCTACGAAACTTCCATTGAAAATAGCGAGCGGTGTAAATTTCTTCTGCAGTTTTGAGAATTGGTGGTGCATATAATCTTAGAAGCCAAAAAAAACAGAGCAAAAGAGAAGTGGAAAATGCTGCAGGCAAGATATACAAGGACCATAATTTTTACGTAGGCTTGAGCAATTTGACCGATAGCCTAGTTTGTCGGAGCTCGGGATATATGTGGTAATGAATACTTTGATGAATTGATTATTTTACCATGAATAAGATTTAAAATATTAAGTTTATAAAAATGTTTGATTAATTAATAGTTTAAACTTGTTTATATATTAACAATTTTAGTTAGATCCTCAGCAAATTTATTTATATAAAAAAACATAATAAAATTGTCGCTTTATATTAAAAGGGGCGATTTTTTTTTTTTTAAAGAAAAAAGAAGACTGTTTATTTGATTGTTAAGAGGTTTTCTTTTCAAGATATATTGAAAATTTTAAATGAATTATTTAAATATGGCAAAAATTTGTGTGAGACTGTCTCACGGGCCGTATTTTATGAGACAGATCTCTTATTTTGGTCATCCATGAAAAAATATTAATTTTTATGCTAAGAGTATTACTTTTTATTGTGAATATCGGAAGGGTTGATCCGTCTCACAGCTAAAAATTCATTAGACTATCTCAAAAGACACCTACTCTTTAAATATTACCACACTTCTTAGTTTTTAGTAATTTATAAGCTTTGGCATCGTGCCACACTTTCCCATACTATGAAATTGAATTGGTGTTCGAATAAGTTGTTTTCTTAATGCAACAATGGTCAATGGTATGTAAATAGGGAAAAAAATTAGAAAGAAATCCCTCTTTTATCACTCTTCTTCTCTTCCAGTATCTGATGAAACACTGTCATTTCTTTTAGCGCTCTGATTGTTGGCAAAAACACTGAAATGCCCTTTTTTTTTAAAACCCCTTAATATTATTTCTTTTATATTTGAAAAATCAATTATAAGTAATTATTATGTAAAGAAGTTATTTTTCCTCGCGATTCATATGACGCGAGAAAAATCGATATTCGGATATAATCTTTTTAGTACAGACGTCTACACCGATGACCAGGCGAAGAATATCATCCAAAGTGAGGGCAATTGCAGGCACGTTTAAATCATCTAAATCGACGAACCGAAAAAGATTCGTTTTTTTCACCTGAATTATGTATTTCATGTTACAAACTTAACTAAATGCGTTTTTTTATTTTTTTCCGAATAAAGAAGATTATTAATGTTTTGTTGTTGATTTTTTTGTCCTCATTTTTTATATCCCTATTGTTTATGTTACGTTCTGTTTTTTTAAATGTTTTGTTGTAGATTGTGTTGCTAGTACCTATCTCGTTCACATTGTTTGTTATTTTTATTATATTATGTTTTCTGAATTTTTGAATGGTTATTCTTAATTTTCATAATTTTCTTTTATAATTGTTGATTTTAAATCGTATATCCCAATTTGTAGCTTTCTTTTATTTAATTTGAGAGAATTTTTTTCTGTTGTTTTTGTATTATATTATTTATTTGAAATGCTTTAATATTATGCTTAAGTTAATTAATAAATTTGTTTTTATTTCTTTTTTTCATTTGTTTATCTCGATTTTTTATATTTATGTCGTTGAATATTATATATATATGGTTTATGTTTGTAAGATTTTCAGCTAAACCGTAATAGTTATATAATTCAACGACTTGCCTGAGTATGCTAAATCTTTTTTTGTCGTAATTTTTATTTTTGTCTTGAAAATTCTCATGAAATTAATTGCTTGTTCAAGTGTTTTGAGTTTGCATGGTAAATGAAGCTTGATTTGTATTGGTCGTTGTCTTTTTGTTGTTCCGAAATTTGATTCTTTTGTTTAATGTATAATTGATGCTTTGATAATGTTAATCATTTTGTCTATTTTTGAAATATTACTAACATATGCGGAAGAGGAAATAGTTGATCATCTTTTTCATGTTCAATTGTATAATATTGTTCACTGATGATAATCATATTACTCAGGCTATGTTTGGTAGCCATGATAAGGGAATGATTATTAAATAATCATCACTTATCTCATGTTTGGTTCATTTTTAATTTAGCATGGAGGCCCTTGATTATGATTGAAAGTCATCACTATTTATGTTATTTGTGTGATTAAATATCACTCCTCATAGGTGTGATAATGTATAATTTTTGAATAGTGATAATGATAAATTAATATAATATTTAAATTTTTATTATATTTTTTTTATAAATTAATTTCATATATTTTTATTATTTTCAATCATTTTAACGAAAATAAATTGTAATGCAAATCTATCTTAAATTAAATTTTTATAAATTTCTAATCTTGTTAATTAATTTTTTTATAAAAATAAATATTTATTAAATTCTAATTTATTTTGTTTAATGATTACCGTAATATTTTCAAATTTATTTCTAATAAATATATTTAAATTAATTTTAATAAATGTAAATTATAATTATAAATATTTAATTATCTATCCAATTATTTTAAGAATATATATTTAATTAACACTTGGGGCATTTTGGTCATTGCAATAAACTTTACAAAATTAATCCATTATTTTAAAATCATACCAAACACCATGTTATTTATCCCATCATACTATTAATATATATATCTCATTTCTTTAATCACTCTAATTATTAATCATTTACTTATCTCATCACACGTACCAAACGGAGCCTATAATTTTATCTTTCTTTATATGGATGATTTTAGGATGTTTTTTTGGACAGAGTGGCAAAAGAAAACAATTTTTCCAGTGGTGAAGTTTCAATGAGTGACCTAAGTCGAAAGCAATTGTTATTGAAGATGATAATTCTGAAAGTAGTAATGAGGTCAGTGTGACCGATGATAATTCTTTGAAAACTGAGAAAACCACCATTGTCGTCCAATCCACTATTTTTGATAATGTAACAATTCTTTGAACGCCTCTGTGTCAGTTTATTTTTGTAAAAAAAATTGGACAATTAGCGACGGCTTTTTAAAAACCGTCGCTGATTTGCTAACACGCGGGCCCCATGGCTTTTTTTATTATTTAATTATTTTAATTATATTTTCATTTGGGGTGCTCCAAACTCGATGGGCAATTGTCAGAGGTCCAGCTCGTTATTGGTACAGAAAAAAGTTAAAATATATTATGTTAGCATGCATTATTTTACATAACATGATTGTCGAAGATGAGGGGGTTCACGTGACAAATTGGTACAACGATGAAGGTGACGAACCCGCACAACCCTACAAATAATGAGTGTGAATGTTAAAATGAATGTGGGAGAATAAATGTGTTAATGTAATGTGTATGTGGCATGTGAACCCTACGAATTTTTACGAGGGATGATCGTGTGAAGTAAAGGAAACCATCAATTTTTGTGACTCCATCCATTATTACGCCAGAAAAGGAAGGGCCGCAAAAAGGTTTGACTTAAGCCGCAGAAACAACTGTACAATAACAGTATATCTAATTCATAATTAAGCACTTATGCTTTCGCCTTTCAGGTGCATAATTTGAATAAAATAAGATTTGAAGTGAACTTGACAAGTTCCAATAAATTAGATTTGATGTCAACAAAAATCGGAATAACTAAGGTTTAATATAGAACTATGTGGGATATATAAGGCACAAAAACATAGGTTTTGGGTTACTGGAAGATGTGATCATCACATTCAATGCATAATAGTAAGTTTTTTTGTAAGACGATATCACAAATCTTTATCTGTGAGAAATGTTAACCCTACCGACATTCACAATAAAAAGTAATATTTTTAGCATAAAAAGTAATACTTTTCATGGATGACCCAAATAAGATATATATCTCACAAAATACGACCCATGAGACCGTCTCAACTCTCACACAAGTTTTTGCTCAATGCATAATACCCCCAAAAATAAATAATCATTGTGGCCGAGACATGAATCAATATACCTTCCTGTTAAACTTTTTTTTACTAGAAATATCTATCATTAAAAGGCTTTGACCAAAACTACATGTCAAAATGATCCTTTCACTAACATATACCTATCGTAAATGGAATAAATACACTTTAGCCATCAACCCCCACCACGACACCAACCCTTTCCCTCATTGTAATAATAATAATAATAATAAATCATTACTTCAACTTCGTGAGAAGCAGGGATAACAACTTTTCTACCAGAAAAACTCGAAACGAGAATGGAGATTCTTGATTTTTTTTAGGTTTGGGTTCGAGAATTTTTTAAAATCTCCGATGTACATGACGGGTATGAGATTACTATCTGATATTAATATTAATATTATCACTAATAATAATAGATAATAATAAGTTTTAATTTGAGAAAATCTCCGAATCCGTCATCATCTTGCAATATTAATATTTTTGAAGCGTGGATGGGAAGTTGATCCCAAAAGTTTCGGGTTTGAGATTTCCTCGAACCCGAAAAAACGGGGATCAGGAAAGATATGGAGGTGATGATGAAATTCAGAGACGGAGATAAGGACGAGGATGACAAACCCAACCCCCGTCCCATTGCCATCCCTAATGGGAAGTAACTTTGGGTTGAATTTAACAATATATTATTTAATTTACATAAAACAATACGTGTAACAAAATTAGAATTGCCAAAGTTAAAAACTTTTGCGAGGCGTTCCTCTGTCAGCACGGCAGCCCCATAGGTTGGGTAGATGGGGGAGGGGTGGCTGTTCAACAGCTGGAATACTTCTCCGAACTGCTGGCCTACCTTTGGACACAAGAATGGGACATACAACCTTTTGTCTAGATAATGTTAAAATAATTATATTTATTTCGTTTTTGCCATTTTCAATGTGTTATTATTTTCAAAACGAGTTGGTCTTTGGTGAGACGATCTCGCGTATTTTTATCTGTAAGACGCGTCAATCATATCGATATTCACAATAAAAAATAATACTCTTAGCATAAAAAGTAATATCTTTTCATGGACGACCAAATTAAGAGATTCGTCTCATAAAATACGACCCATGAAACTGTCTTACACAAATTTTTGCATTTCAAAACATTTAAAACACACATACACGATATCTAATCCAGGATTATACCTTTTCTCACATTTCAAAAAATATTACACATTATTTTTCTTTGTAATATTTTCATATATTAAAAGTTTTTTTCATCGTCAATTGACTTAAAAAAAACCCTGACAAGACACGTGACTAAATGATTTGGAATCAATCCCTTGACTAAAAAAATATTTCGTTCAGAAGCTAAAAACTTCAAAGCTATTTTTTTAAAAAAAATTTCTTATATTTTGATAATATATTTAGGGTGGGTTTAACTTTATATATAAATCTATTGAACATTTTTATATACTCAAGATTACAAGTCAAACTCAGGATCTATGGGTTTTTTAATTTGTAACTTATATGTTTAACATGTATGATTGCTCCTTAAAACTGATCTTTCGAAATATCTCAAGCATTGATTCAACGAACAATTTCTTCAAAATAAATTCGAATCGTCATCAAAAAATTGGGGTGAGACGATACTATACAAAAACGAGTCGTTCTAACGTAAAAAAAAATTGAATTGAAGTGATCTTCATAATATTTAAGTCTCGTAGCTATTTGCATATAGGAATGGAGTCTCAATCAATATAAAATCCTAGTTAATACAAAATAAAATTATTGATGCTAGAAAAAAAGATCCATGTATATCTTCCAAATATCACGACATATATTAATAAGATAATTAGAGATTGTGTCAGAATTTTACGATATGGTCAATATAAATACAAAATATCAAGTATTAATAAAATTTTAGATTTGATGAAATGTAACCATTTACCTACAAAAAGTGAAAACATCTAAAAACAACTCTTGTGAAACTATTTCACGGGTCAATTTTGTGAGAGATATCGCCGATCTGACCTAACTCATCAAAAATATTATTTTTTATGGTAAATATGGATCGAACTGACGTGAAATCATCTCATAAAGACCTACTCAGAAAACTATTTTATGTGGATGTGTAATAAATCAGAATAAAAAAGCTTCATGTTAGACGATATTATTGATCTATATTTGTGAGACGAATTAATCGGAGAGTAGGACTCTGATGAGACTGTCTCACAAATATTTATCTGTGTGAGACGGATCAATCCTACCGATATTCACAATAAAAAAATAATATCTTAACATAAAAAGTAATATTTTTCATGGACAATCCAAATAATTTTTTTTTTCGTTTTCAATTCTGTGAATCAGAACATTTCGTATTTTCCGTATAATACTGTTTTTTTCTTTTTTCGTTTTCAATTTTGTCACGCTATTATGATTAATTTATTATGACTTGGTGGTATATGATCGAAAGAATAATTATTAAAACAATTTATTTATGAAGAAGGAAATAACCCGGTTACCGTCCGCCATAACCAGAGAGCTTGTCTCCTTCTCGTTGTTTTTATCTTTCCGTATTTTGATCTCTGCAAAATTTTCAGCTCATCGATGAGATCTCTCGAGATCACACAACACACGATCCCACGTTCCGCGCTACCAAAAATCAAATAGAGCTATCGAAGTTCGAGTTATTGTGCAACTTCTTTTTCCTCGAGTGTTAATAGATATCTGTTCGTGGCGGGTGAATACATCGGATTATAAATCTGATCAAGAAGAATAATTGGTGGGTTCTCCGTGTTTTTCTATTTTGTGAAAAGGGTCATTGAGATTTTTGGCGAGAAGTGGACGGAGAAAGAAACCAGTTAAATTCAATTTTAGTTAATGTTTTTTTAATGATTTATGTGGGAAGCAGAGGTGGGAGAACGGGTTAGAGTTTGGGCTGGAGATGGAAGAGACCGAGCTTGAAGAAGGCGAGGCACTGTGCTATAATGGTGTAGAAAATTCCACGATTGACCCTGATGTTGCTTTCTCGTACATTGTAAGAATTTTTTTATTTTCCTTTTCACTTTTTTTTTCCGTGCTGTAAAGTAGTTATTATCTTTATGACGGTACGTCGAATTTCTGACCTTGTTTTAAGTTGTATGGCACCTCTGTTAGCTCCCAAGTGTTGACAGGTGGTAGTTTAGTATTTTTGTTCTCTCTGTAATTATTCCGGCTTTGATCAGTTTCTGGATATGAATATGCTGTTTCTTTATATTCTCCGAAAAAGGCTAGTGTTCTTTATTGGGGATAGTAGTTACCATTTTTGGATTGGCCGTAGTGAATTTTGTATCTGTAGTTTGTTCTATTTAGGCGGTATATCTGTGCTCAGATTTGATGCATCTTCTTGTACTCTAATACGAGGACATGTGCACTAATGTTGTTACACGAGCTCTTTCTGAACCTTCTGTTGTAGAGACGAGATAAAATAAAATTCACGCATTACACCTTGCTTGAGGTGCTATCGTTCTTGGTCTTGAATAGAATATTAATATTAACGTTTTTCGATTGGCATTCGTTTGAAGGGGGAGAAACTCCGAGATGTTTTGGGGCATTTCCAGAAAGATTTTGAAGGTGGCGTTTCAGCTGAGAATTTGGGTAAGTTGAAAAAGAGTGCGACATAACAAATGTGAATTCAGAACATGATGTGTCGAGTATGGATTAAGAATTTGTTGGCTTAACAGGTGCAAAATTTGGAGGCTATGGTTCCTTTTTACCTACTTATCAGAGATCTCCATCTAGGTCCCATGCAAATACTGCTCCAGAGATCCAGGAAAATAGTATACCAAATTCCGCGAAAAGGTTTCATTTGGAGGTAGACGCTGATGGATATAAATTTACGTACTTTTGTGTTGACGATCTTTCATTACAAAATAGACTAGAATGTCTTGTTGCAGGTTGACTCTAGCTAATTGACATATTCTCTGGTTCAGGATCAGACACAAAGCTCATCAGCTTCAAGAAGTGTTTCGCCGACTGCAAGGCTTCATGCCGCTTCAGGAAAAACCATGTTGATGGGAAATTCCTTGAAAGTAGATGTAGACTTACCGTTTAGACAAGTTAATGAATCCAGTTTAAACCTTGGAGTCTCCAAGAAATCTGTCAAAACTTCTGGTCAGAGAATTCTGAAGGTCCGAATCAAAGTTGGATCTGATAAAGTTTCAACACAAAAGAATGCTGATATCTACAACGGACTTGGTCTTGTAGTTTCTCCATCTTCTTTGTTAGATGAAAGTCCTGCCACTAGTAAACCACCGAGTCATAATCTTTTGGATTTGCAGGAGGGCTCTCCTATCAGTATTCTTCAGGTAAAACTAAATAATTTGTTGTGATTTATGATATGTTTGGGTCTAGTAGCGCTAATTCCTTTCTAAATGAATTCCAAAAATTCACTTCATTCTTTGGTGGATCAGACAATGACATCCTTTTATGGGGGTCTACTTTTATCTCCTCTATCAGAGGATTTGATTCATCTGATGGATAAAGGAAATCTTGGAGTAATTGGTGAATCTGAACTCGACAAGATGGGCACTAAGAAATCTGGGATGTTGGTAAATGGATCTCTTTCTAGTAGGTGTGATCAGAAAGTCACAGAGCGGAAAAAATGGAAGCCATCTGAAAGTGATTCTTCTTTCACCGAATTAAAGAATCATATGAGCAGCAGTGATAAGAATTATTCCGTCTCTGCTCTGAAGAAGGAAAATGAAACTGATATCGACACAGTAGAGTGTGATGAACTTGTATCCAGTGCTTTGAAACTTCCACTTTTATCGAATTCACACTATGCCAGTGATGTGGTAATAGGGATGGATGGAGATTTTATCTCCTCTGGAATGGCAGGGAAGAAATGTTTGGATGCTGAACCTGCTCAAGATATTTGCAGAGCTGAAAAGTTAACTGAAAGTCTGGGATTGTCAACTGGGTTTTCAGAAATTAAAAAAGGAAAATTTGACAGCGGCATCGCTGCTCGCTCTCTGCACAATGTACGTAAAGCAGAAAAAGCTCTTGCTTCAGGTGAATATGAGTCAAATGATTGTAAGGGGACAGAAGACAACAGTGCTGAACCGATTGATTCCTTGAAACAGTTTCCTGTTCAGAAGGAAGGATCTGGTAGCGAGAAAGGTTCAAAATCAGCTCTCAAGAAGTCATCTTCTGGGGCCCACAGGAAACTAGTAAGAGTTCCCAGCATAAGTTCTAAAGTTGCATATATGTCAAAAGATAAGTTGAATGTTGATTTTTCTTTGAGTTCTAAAAGGGGGAAGAGTTCTCATCCTGACAGTGACAGTCTCGTGTCTAAAAATGAATCACATGATCTGCGAAAGGAAAAACACGGAGACTTGGGATTCGAAAATGATAACGAATCCATTTCAGGTGAAATGTCATTTACTGGAAGGATAAAGGACCATCAACACATGAGTAGAATAAGTGAGAGTGATTACCATGACGGATTAAAAGATAATTGTAACAAATTAAAATCTGAAAATCCACATTCCTTGGAAGTATGCTCCATGTCGGCTTCTCATAGAATCCCTCCTGGAAATGGGCCGAGTTCTGAAGCTCCAACTGGAATAGCTGCTCCTCTTAATGAAGATTGGGTCTCTTGTGACAACTGTGGGAAATGGAGACTTCTTCCGCTGGGTACAAATCCCAAGAGTCTTCCAAATAAATGGCTTTGTAGGATGCTTACCTGGCTGTAAGTTCTATCATTCTTGTTGAGCCATCCTTTTTATGTGACCACTCTTATACCATATTTTTCTCGTGTTTTGTAATAATCTGACAGAACTGATATGTGTTCATGACTTGGTGTCTTATTTTATCCGCCTAATAACCAAACACAGAGTTGAGTTAAAAACTATAATTGTAGTGTGTTTGATGATCGAGCTAGGCCTCTTTTTTGTTTGTTTGTCAAGGTTCTTTAATCCAAAAGGAAAAACTTATGTTCTGCCATTTTCGTAGGCCTGGGATGAACCGATGTAGTGTCCCAGAGGAGGAGACAAGTAATGCATTAAGGGCCCAGGCCCTTTACCACCCTTCTGCTTCATTTCAGCTCAACCAGATAAACAATTCTCTGGGAACTTCTGTAACGGTGCCTTCAGTTCAGACACACAATGATAATAAACAAGAGCCACTTGTCAATTGTTCTGATACAGGTATTACAATGAGTACCATCCTCAAGTTGTCCTTTATGTATGAAGGCAACATAAGTCTAATTGTCAAATCTTGTCCTTGAACCCCAATCTTCAGCTTCTCCTTAAATTTCTTATGCTTTTGTTCAAATGTGCATAGTTATGAATTCGATGACAAGGAGCAAACGAGAGTCTGATTTGGATGGTTCTAGAGCATCTAAAAGACTGAAGGAAAATGAGCAGTTTGATTATGAAAAGAGGATTTCTGATCATGGCGGAGCTTCCATAAAAGCAAGTAGCTCTATTAACAGTTTGAAGCCAGAAATACATACACCTAGTACATCAGATTATCGTCTGCTGCATTCAAGCATACATGATAACAAGGATTCCGTTAGGAAGAGGAAAGGAGAGGAACATCATGGTTCTCAAAGTCATGTGAAGCCTCTTTCATTTTCAGGACACTGCCAACAACGCTCTGGTGAATTTGTGGATGAAATGTGTGAAAGTGACCATATGAAAGAAAAGAAAGCTAGAGTTTCCAATTCTAGAAACCAGCAAAATGGGCATTATCTGAGCAATTCTCAGGCTGAAGATTATTTGAAAGGTGATAAGAGTTTGGTTCGATCTTCTGTTACTGCCAATTCAAGTTCTTCCAAGGTATCTGGCTCACGTAAACCTAAAGCCTTTGCCCAGGAAGTTAAAGGGTCCCCAGTTGAATCAGTGTCTTCATATCCTTTGAGATTTTATAATGCTGATAAGGTCACTTCTACGAGAAAGAACCTCATTGGAAAAGATGATTTTCAGGATTCTCACTCCCTGACTGGCATGAGCCCGAAAAGGTTTTCAGCTGGTGAAGATGACAGAGGGAATGATCAAACAGGGATGGTGAAAAAAGATGCAGTTGTATGTGATATTCCCTTAGGTGATAAGCATAGTGCTTCTGAGAAGTATTCTTTTGAGCAATGCCAAATAGAAGGAAAAACAAATGCAGGCCTTGCTCATGGTAGTGTATATCACTTGAAGAAGCGGGAGAAGGGGCTGGCTTCACATAAAGATAAGACTCAAACTTCTGGATCTGACTCAGGTAAAGAAAAAATCAAGGCGTTTGATTCTTCACGTGATTACTTGTATCACGGGCGTGATGAGGAGAAGTACAAGAGTCGAAGAAACAAGTTTGACGATGAATCCAGCCCTCCAGGTAAGGCCGAGAAGTTTGTTTGCAAAAAAGATACTGCAGGAGGAACTTTAAGTGAGAGCAGTAAAGGAAGAAGAGGTCAGATAAAGTATGAAGGTCATGATGGCCAAGAAGTTACCATAAAAAGGCATAATCTTCTGCAGGAACATGACGACAATAAATTACGCAAGAAAAGTGACCAGGTTGAGGTTAATGAAAACGGTAACTCACTCTCACTTCCACCCTTAGCAAGAATTCAGACTGAAACAGTTGCTAGTCTCCATCCTGTCTCTGGATCTCATAAAGAAAACATCGAAAAAAGTGCATTTGGTAATGATGATGCATTAAAGGCATCAAGACAGAGTATAAAACCTGAGAACCAGAATGTTCAACCCAGTAGCTCTAGGAATCCAAAATTGCACAAGGCTCGGGATGCTGAAGTCCCAAGTCCTGTTCGTAGGGATTCCAATAGTCAGGCTGCTAATAATGCTTTGAAAGAGGCAAAGGACCTCAAACACCTGGCTGATCGTCTCAAGGTTTACTCTCGTCGTGATAATTCTGACATACTTATTGTATTGTTCCAATGTTAAATTTATATCAAGGTTCTGTGTGACAGCATTGTGGATCAGGGGAAAGTAATGGGTTATACTTCGAAGCTTCCCTCAAATTTCTCCATGCCGCCTCATTGTTAGAATCTGGAAGCACTGAAGGCTCGAAGCATAATGATGTGCACTCAATGAATATATACAGCAGCACTGCAAAGCTTTGCGAGTGAGTTATGCTTAGCATTTATAAAATTCTTATGTTGGGAACAAAGTTTATGCATTTATTTGTGTTTAAGTCATTTTTTCCCAAAGAAAATAAAGTTTTTGGTTATTTAAACGTTAGCCAAATCTTACGAGAGGTTATGACATGAGTTCTATCCTGATGGTGAATCCTTTAAATCCATTAAATGTTGGTTTCTAAGGCATCATAGACTTCTTTCTTAGCTTTTTGCTCTGTTGCGCTCTCATAGATTTTCTTGTTTCTAATGGTGTTACTTAATGATAGGTTTTGTGCTCATGAATATGAAAAGTCAAAAGACATGGCTACTGCTGCTTTGGCATATAAATGCACCGAGGTTGCTTATATGCGAGTAGTTTATTCTTCACATTCCAGAGCAAGCAGAGACAGGAATGATTTGCAAACTTCTTTGCAGATTTTTCCCCCAGGTATCAATTAGTCATTCTTTATGATGATTTAAAATGAAATCCAAACGATACTGTTATTACACTGGTCTCAGTTTAATAATTGAAGGACTATATCTTCTTGACGATCGTGATTTATAATTTTATCATCATATTACCTTCAAATTTTGGTTTTTTCTTTTAAGTAATGAGTAAAGGGTGATCTCTCCATTGGTTACTTCCCTTGGCCAATTTTATAGCCCAAGCGCAATTGTTGGTTTTCTTCTGTGTTGCCTTATTAATAGTAGAGTCCAATAATAGAAATTGCAGAATGACTCTTTTTCTTCTGGACTTGTTGAAAATCCTTGAGTTGGTATGTTTATTTACGGGTGCTAACAGTTGATGCTTTTGTGGAGATTATTCGCTATGACTGAATCATGTGAGAGAAAATGTTTGGTCATAAAGCCAAGATGAGAGTCAAAAACTAGAAAATTAATCTTTTAGGTGGGAGAACCCTCTAGGTAATTAACCATTTTAGGTTTTGCTGTATAATTTGATATGGGTATGTGATATCACCAGCCTTTGAGAAGGCAAAGCACACCAAACACATGCACCTTTGTTCAGCCCGTGACTCATATCATGTTATCGGGATTGACCCGATGATAGTCCTTTAGGACACATAACACCCTGCAACCAAGAAAAAATTGAGAAGGGATGAATTATATTCCTCTTTTGGCTATGGTGTAATTGTGTTTCACCTAGCATTTATTTAGTGATTTGTAAAATATAAAGTTGCAGCTATGCGAGAACTTTATCTTACTTGTTTAGTTAAGAACTTTGACGACTTTACAGTCCTAATTGTGGATTCTTGTGCTTACGATTACCATTTAGGTGACTCTCCTTCTTCCTCTGCTTCTGATGTGGACAACTTAAACCACGCGTCTGCAGACAATTCTACCGGCTTAACCAAGGTTGGAGAACCTGGTAGCCATGTCATCACTTCACAAAATCGTTCTGGTTTCTTGCGGCTCCTCAACTTTGTAAGTCTCGGGATTTGGGAAATCATGGTTTGAGGGAGTTGTTCTTAAACTTCTTTTTTTAAAATTAAAAAAAAAAACTGTTTTTTTTTACTAAATACTGTTTTTCTTTTAAAGGCTCAGGATATTACCTTTGCATTGGAAGCCTCGAGGAAATCAAGAAATGCTTACGCTGCTGCTAGTTCAAAACTCGAAGAAACCCTGCATGCAGATGGCATCACTTCCCTCAAAAAGGCACTTGATTTCAACTTCCAAGATGTACAAGGTTTATTGCGCCTTGTGCGAGTCTCAATGGAAGTCATAAATAGTTGAAGTGGACATTACCTTTCTTCATGCCAATCTTGGATCTTCCCTTTCCTCCATGTTCTCGGATTGAAAAGGATCTTACCTGGTTGATTACAAATGGCAGAGAGGGGAAATGATATTCACTCAGTTGTTAAAAGTTTGTCAGGATGATTTAATGAGCCTCAATTTCTGCAATTCCTGCACAATTTGATCGTAAGATTTATCGAGCCACCTCTAAATCCACGGCAAGCTCAAGATATCACAACTCGATACGGGTGACACATATATATTCAGAAAATTCAATCAAGAAAAGTGGATTATATTCTCAGGTTAATTTTCCTAAAATTTTGTCTATGCTAGATCAGAATTCCCCCTTTTTTGTGGTTCTTAGACAATGTACTTAAATGTTTTGCAGGTCCGTACATAGTGTTTCCACCCCAGCACTGATAAGATTTTACCTGTTTTATTCATCAGTGGACATGTTCATTTATACTCTTCTTTAATGAATGGGGTTGGGAATTACCCTCCTTAAAAGGACTACATGTAAAATTATTTTTGCATTTCTTCGTATAAATGTCAATTGCATGTTTCTTTTTTCTATTAATGAAATGTAAATGAAATTTGTTTTAGTCGATCAATCTACGTTTCAGGGACCGTTTATAATCGTGCCATGACTACCATAAACACAAATCATCCATAAATAAGTATGAATGGCAGCTCCCTCCAATTTCTTGGTAGGTAATAATTGTTAGAGTAGATGTCTTGTAAGTCAACTATTGGTTAGAGAATTTATTAACTCAGTTGTAATAAACAATCTTTATTTTAATATAATTCATTATTTCATGGTTTGTTATTTTTTTTATATGTATACTCATGTGATCAACATAGATAAATACATTGATTATACTTTAATACAAATGAATCGTAATTCGATGTTGGAATTCATTTGTAAATATTTTATAATCTAAATTTGTTCTTAGTCGATTCAGCCTCTTAAAACATGGATAAATGTCGCTTGAGCTCGAGACTAGCATATGTGATGTTGCGTACCGCTTTCTTGGTAAGGGCATATAGTTGTCAAACATACAGATGGGTAGTCATATGATGATTATACCGAACTATCCTTCCTTGGACTTTCCAAGTGTTTATCATTCGTCGAGAGGATAAGTCTGTAATTATGATTGTACATCATTAGTCCTTACAACCCGGAACAACATCGAGGCTCTATATGCTAGGACTGTGCTTTGACTTGTTTACCGACTCCAGGAGGGTCATCAGGTGGCGAGATTGAGTACAGTTGCAACGCATGTAAGAGCCAGTGCATTGTAGTCGGGAATTCACCTCTCACCTACGAGTGTAGATATCCTATGTGATCTGATGAAATAATAGTGTATGGAATCTCTGGCCAAAGTATGAGATCTACGTTAGAAAAAGAGTTTTTCAATTGTACATGCGATGTCACTATTTATTCTCAAATATGGGTCACATAGTTATCGAATTATTATGCAACACTCGATGAACCAATGGTTGCAGATTCGATCAGGATATATGAGATGAAGGGACCGTACTGTACGTTAATCATAATCGACTGGTTCTTGCAGGCACTATCAGTGATACCTAGGGAATCATGAGACGATGCTACTAGATGCTCTTACCATGATTCGATGGGTTTAATTAAAAATATGATTTCTGACAATCTCATGATCAATTGTTGATACATAGAATGAGGAAAATTAGGGTAAGCAAGAATAAAAGATTATGTCTTGAATCACAAAGAATCGTGAACCCACGGCTAGCTGTATCCTTGAACCATTGAGGGTCACACAAGTACTGGATCATTTGTTCTCGTTGAGAGAAAAAATAAATTCAAGGAGTTGAGTTTATATAAATTAGTAAATTCAAGGAGTTGAATTTATGATAATCAAATTTTGAGAAAATAAATTCAAGGAGTTGAATTTATGAGATAGTAAATTCAAGAAGTTGAATTTATGATATTTAAAATTTGGAGAGAATAAATTCAAAGATTTGAATTTGTGGAATATGATAATTTAATTTATTAAATTCAAATGTTGAGTTTATTAAATATTAAATTAAATACAGTGGGAAGTATGTTTAATGAGCTTCTAGGACTACAATTCCAACATACTAAATAATTAAAGTTCTTAATGGATTTTGATTAATTAATTAAACTAGTTGTACTAGTCCAATTAATTTATCAAGCTCATTAATGTTAATTATGGAAATTAAGTCATCACTTGATTATAAAAGATAGTAGAGAAGCCATAACCCTAGCCACCAAGCAAACCTACACTCTCCTTGCAAGTTTTCGAAAATTACTCTTCTTTTCTCTCAAATTTTCAGCCACCTTGAAGATTTTTAAGGGTTGAGTCGTCTCTCGAATTTTGATCTCCAACATCGAAACTTCTTCCAAATATTCTAGTGCTATTTGGAAGAGAAACTAATCTTCTAGTCGTAGACCTGATTCGAAGATAAAAGAAATGAGTTCTCAAAGAAAGTTCGTAGGAAATTCAACAAGAGCTATATCTGTCAATATCAGAATAGTTGGAGTCGAGTGAATTAATTCACTAAAAATATAAACTTTAACTCTCTATGAATGTAGTGCTCAAACAAATATTTTGATTATCAAAATAAAATAAAATTTTTAAAACTTCCGCTGCGTTTGGGTAAGAGAAAACTGAGATTCATGAGTGATATCAGAGTCGGATTCTCTATATCGTATGATTTTAAATATTGAATAATTTATTTCTAATCAAACAAGAAATTTTTTCAGAAAATTAATGCACCATAAAAACTTTTATTTTTTCAGAAATAAAAAAATATCGAATCTACCTGTAACTGTTCCGGGCAGACCGTGCGCGCAGCATATGCGCGGCATCGGCGCAGCAAGCGGGCACGACCATCACGCAGCATGCGCGCGCGCAATTGGGCGTGCCAGCATGTCTGCCACTGCCCGATACGATCAGACAGCGCGGGCGGCTGCCCAGGAATGTCTCGAGCACCGTATTGGGTAATTGACTTGAATTAATTGGGCCTAGGGTGAGATTTTCTAATTTTTCAAAACTTTGGATAAAATTGACATTTTATGAAAATTAGTTCAATTTATCTTTTGAAAATTTTAATTTTTGAAAAATTAATAATTTTTTTTAAATAAATAATTAGAATAAAATTTTAATTATTTATGGCAAAATTGAGTTTTTCAATAAATCAATTATTGAATTAGTTGGAAATTAAATAAAGGTGTTTATTTAATTTATTAAATTCTTTAATAATTGTTGTGGTTAGTAATAAAATTATTAGATACATAATTTATCAATTAATTAAATTTGTTTAATTAATTGATGTTAATATTTTTATTAAACGCATGAAGGATGATTGAGAGCCTTGAACAATGTGTCAGTTGTATGTTATGATATTTTACTGTTTTATATATTTTGTTAGTATTTAATATTCTTAAAATAGGTCTGGTTTATGGCTATTTTACATTTTTGCAGTCACTATCAGTGATACGTAGGAAATCATGGGACGATGCTACTAAACGCTCTTACCATGATTCGATGGGTTTAATCAGAAATATGATTTAATGTCAGTTGTTGATTCATAGAATAAGGCAAAAATTAGGGTATGCCCGAATAAAGGATTATGTTCTGAATCACAAAGGGTTGTGAACTCACGGCTAGTTGTATCCCTAAAGTATTGAGGGTCACACAAGTACTTGATCATTTGTTCTTGTTGAGAGAAAAAATAAATTCAAGGAATTGAATTTATATAAAATAGCAAATTCAAGGAGTTGAATTTATGATAATTAAAAATTTTGAGAAAATAAATTCAAGGAGCTGAATTTATGAGATAGTAAATTCAAAGAAGTTGAATTTATGATATTTAAAATTTGGAGAGAATAAATTCAAAGAGTTGAATTTGTGGAATATGATAATTTAATTTATTAAACTCAAATGTTGAGTTTATTAAATATTAAATTAAATATAGTGGGAAGTATGTTTAATGAGCTTGTAGGACTACAAGTTCAACAAACTAAATAATTAAAATTTTTAATGGACTTTGATTAATTAATTAAACTAGTTGGACTAGTCCAATTAATTAATCAAGCCCATTAATGTTAATTATGAAAATTAGGTCATGACTTGATTATAAAAGATAGTACAGAAACCATAACCCTAGCCACCAAGTAAGCCTCCACTCTCCTTGCAAGTTTTCGAAAATTCCTCTTCTTTTCTCTCAAATTTTCAGCCATCTTGAAGATTTTTAAGGGTTGAGCCGTCTCTCGAATTTTGATATCCAACGTTGAAACTTTTCCAAATATTCTAGTGCTATTTGGAAGAGGAACTAATCTTCTAGTCGTGGACCTGATTCGAAGATAAAAGAAAGGAGTTTTCAAAGAAAGTTCGTAGGAAATTCAACAAGAGCTATATCCGCTAATACCAAAATAGTTGGAGCCGAGTAAATTAATTCACTAAAGGTAACTTTAATACCCTATGAATGTTTATGTTCTTTAAAACCATACGAGTGTTCAAATAAATATTTTGATTGTCAAAATAAAATAAAAATTTTAAAACTTCCGCTGCGTTTGAGCAAGAGAAATCGATATCCAACAATAATAATATTGCATCGCCTCTCTCCTCCGCACGAGTCATGGAGTACTGATCACACTTCTCTGCACAATTAGGCACAATTAGCAGCCTTGGGGACCATGGCATGAGCCACCTGGGGAAACAGTGCGGGGGGGCTATTCAACAAGTGCAAAACCAAGACCCCATCATGCTCGTTACCGGCTCATACTTGGTGTAGAGTTCTTTTTGTGGCTCATATTTGGCTTAGGCAGCTTTGACGACGCTTGAAGCTGTATCTTAGCTGCAAAGCCGGCTCAATGCATGTGAAAAGCCAGTTATTGAGCAACGACCCAAGTTTGTGGTGCAAACTTCAACTGATGTGTTAATCTCACTATGCTCGACGTAGTCGCTCATGCGAGCTTGCCCGATCAAATTCTAGAGTTTGATACCTATCATGTATCTCATTTGATATGATTTAATCTTTTTATAAAAGGGATTTGTGGGCGACCAGATGTGACACACCAAGACATCAAACACTAAAATGTTCATATCTTCATCTCTCTCATATTCACAATAGAAAGGTTCTCGGTGTCGTGAATTATCGCGACTGTTCTCATAAAACTCATGTAGCGTAAGTAAATTCTGTTTGTCATCAAGATTTGGCCCCGTTTGGTAGTGGTGATTAGAAGTTCCATCAGTGTGCAAAAGGTGTTAGGATTAGTCACTGGTCCAGCGTTTGACTCGTTTTTGGAAACAAAATGGATTACCTCAGGCCCGTGAAAAGGTCACTGTTCAATCTTGAAAACCCATGAATTATGTCCCTACTTGACATTGGTATTTACACTCCACATTTGTACAGTACGAAGGGTTTTTCCCAATTTTACCCTGCGCCCTAGAAAACACACCAAACGAACTTACCCTCTTTCAAGAGAACTGCCGCAGCAGCAGGAGTTCGTGGAATCACTCTCATTGATCGAATTCATCTGTAATATTAACATGTCACAAGAAAATCTTAAAATAACATTTCATATATTTCAGAATAATGTTTTTGTATATTAAACACGCTTATTTCCTTCTTTGTATAATATAAATAGGTCGAAGCTTAGTTTGTAATAGTTAGTTGGAAACAAATAAACACTTCTCAGAAAACGGGTGAAGATTTCTTACCGCCAACTCTCGTCTCATGCAAATCAGTTCCTTTCTTTAATTTCAACATGATATCAGAGTAAGGTTTCTTTTCTGAAAATTTATTAGAGTTTTACTGCTCATAATTGATCGGTAAATTCATTTTGGAATCAATTATTTCATCGTCTCCCATTCTGATGGCTTCTTCTGCAATCGATGTTTTCGATCCACTTTATGTGAATTCATCCGACACTCTAGGGCTCAATTTGATCAATGAACAACTGGTTGGTACTGAGAACTACGGAATTTGGAGTCGCGCAATGCAGATCGCGCTGCGAGCTAAGAATAAACTTGCATTTGTTGATGGGAGCTATAAGAAACCAGATCCTGGATCAAATCGAGTACTTCAGTGGGAGAGATGCAATGTGATTGTACTGTCCTGGATAATGAATGTTGTATCGAAGGAAATCTTTGGTGGTATTGTGTATTCCACTGATGCTGCGGTGGTATGGAATGATCTAAGGGAGCGGTTTGACAAGGTTAATGGCTCACGGATCTTTGCACTTCACCGAGAAATAGGCTGTCATGTGCAAGGTAATAATTCGATATCAACATATTATTCAAAGCTTAGACAACTATGGGATGAGTATGCTTCTCTTGAGACAATGCCTATCTGCGCATGTGAATCTTCAAAGAAGTTCATTGAATTTGATCAACAACACAAACTTCTTCGGTTTCTCATGGGACTTAATGAAAGTTTTGTTCACATCCGAAGCCACATATTAATGATGGATCCACTTCCTACCGTAAGCAATGCGTTCGCTATCATATCCCAAGAGGAATCACATCGAAGTTTATTGAGTGTGCCCCCTCAACAACATGAATCCTCTGCTTTCTTCTCTGCTCAGAATAAAAGGAAGAATGACGTTAGATGTGAGCACTGTAATTTACTTGGTCAGAATAAGGAGAACTGCTTCAGACTAATTGGCTACCCTCCTGGACACAAATTCTATAAAGGACCAGGGAGGGGTGGGAACCAGAGATACAACAAAGAACGATACAACAAAGGAAATTTGATGGGAAAGGCTAACACCTCTGCCGTTAATACTGGTGAGATTGAGCAGCCAAGTGTGACTAAAGATGCATGCTCCTTCTTTACTCTTGATCAATACGCTGCCATTTTAAAACTTTTGGCCAAAGGAAAATAGGATGGTGAGCAAGGTGCTACCACTGCAAACATGGCAGGTACTGGAAAGTCTCCGTTTCTTGATATTGAATGGATAATTGATTCTGGTGCTAATGATCATATGATTGGATATCATGGAATACCACATGTTCTTAATTCCTATGCAGAATCCACGGGTTCAATACAATTGTCAAATGGTAGTTCCACAAAAATTAGTAGCCTAGGTACCATTCCTATCAATCAAACCAGCTCACTTTCAAATGCCCTCATTGTTCCTGAATTTCATCACAACCTTCTATCCATATCTAAGTTCACTACAGACCATCAATGTTTTGTCACATTCTTTCCACGGTTTTGTGTGTTTCAGGGCCTCTCAAATGGGAAGATCATGGGGATTGGTAGAGAGAGACAAGGACTTTACTATCTCGACAATTCAAGTTTGAAGCCTTTAGATGCACAACCCGATCTCACATTACCTGTTTCTAGATTACCTTTGTATAGGTCATTACTTTCAGCTGTAAATAGTGCACAAACCAATAATGTATCACAAGAAACCTTATGACATCAACGTCTAGGACATATATCTTTGACTCGAATGAGAAAGTTACCTTTCTTACCAAACTGTTTCGAATTATCTCATTCCGCTATTTGTCCCTTATCGAAACAAACTCGCATGGTCTTTCCGGAAAAAAGGTCTTCTCATTCATCTTTTGCTTTCAACTAATTCATATGGATGTATGGGGACCATTCCACACACCTACATACAATGGAGAACAATACTTCCTCACCATTGTAGATGACTACACACGTACGACAAGGGTCTACCTCATGCATTCAAAACTAGATGTACTCCATATGGTTAAGAGCTTTCTGGCACTCATTCAAACTCAGTTTTCTACTGCCATTAAGATTATTAGAACCGACAATGCCATGGAATTTTTTCAACGGGAATGCACTGATTTATTTCATGCTTTAGGCATTGTGCATCAAAGTTCATATCCCTATATCCCTCAGCAAAATGGTTTAGTAGAGCGTAAACATCGACATATTCTCAATGTTGCTCGATCCTTGAAGTTCCAAGCTTTTTTTACCTGACAAATACTGGGGCCATTGTATACTTACCTCAGTTCTTATTAATCGAACACCGACACCCCTCTTATCCAATAAAACACCTTTTGAAGTTTTGTTTGGTGTATCCCCTTCTTATTCTCATTTACGAATCTTGAGTTGTCTCTGTTATGTATCCACCTTACCTAAGGGAGATAAGTTTGCTCCTCGTGCAAGTGCATGTGTCTTTCTTGGTTACTGCAGTTCACAGAAAGGGTATAAAGTCCAAATTTACTCACACATAAGTTCTTTACCTCACGCGACGTTGTGTTTCATGAATCTATGTTTCTGTTTTCACACATTTCCCACCATGAGACCATTTTTCCCATTCCACCCATCGAATTGCAGGTTGATCCCTTACCTCTTTACACACAACCACACGTTACTCCTCATCCATGCCTTCCTTGACATTCCACTCACACTCCTCGGCCACCAATCTGGTCTCATGATTACGTGTGTTCTTATTCTTCCTCTCCACATCCCATTTCTGCTTATCTCACTTATGATAAGTTGTCTACTTCATATCAATCATTCCTTTCAAAACTTTCTGAAAATAGAGAACCTACTTTATACCATGAGACAGTGCTTGATACTCGTTGGCTATCTGCTATGGAACTTGAGTTACGAGCCCTATCTAATAACAATACATGGGAGATTGTTGATTTGCCCCCGGGTAAAGTTCCCATTGGAAATAAATGGGTCTACAAAATTAAATATAACCCTGATGGTAGTGTGGATCGCTATAAGGCTCGACTTGTTGCCAAGGGTTATACTCAACTTTATGGAGTGGATTTTCATGACACATTCTCCCATGTAGCTAAGATCACCACTGTCTGATGCCTTCTGAGTGTTGCAGCTATGTCCAGTGGCCTTTGTATCAAATGGATGTCACGAATGCTTTTCTTCAAGGAGACCTTGATGAGGAGATTTATATGCCCCTTCCTCAGGGACTTCGAAGTCAAGGGGAGAGTTGTGAAGGACTTCGACGTCAAGGGGAGTTCGAAAGGACTAATGTATGTAAGTTGATGAAGTCCTTATATGGCCTCAAACAAGCCTCAAGGCAATGGAACATTAAATTTGCATCAATCATGAAGTCTGCTAGTTTCTATCAGTCAAAACATGATCATTCAATGTTAGTCAAGAAAGAGCAAAAGGCTATTACCATATTGCTGGTATATGTAGATGATATCGTGATCACATGCAATCATCAAACTTCAATTGAAGCATTAAAGAAACATTTACACAGCCATATCAGGATCAAGGACTTGGGAACATTGAAATATTTTCTTGGTATAGAGGTTGCTCGATCAAAGGATGGAATATGTTTGAACCAAAGAAAGTATGCTCTGGAACTTATATCAGATGCAGGCTTGGCAGGTGCTAAGGCTTGTAATACGCCTATGAAACAAAATGCTAAGTTCACTTCGAAGGAGTTTGATGACAGTGCAAAGAAAGATGCTGATGATGATCCTTTGTTGGACAATGCAAGTGAGTATAGAAGGTTGATCGGTAGACTTCTATATCTCACTGTTACAAGACCTGACATATGCTATGATGTGCAAACGTTAAGTCAATTCATGAATACTCCAAAAACATCACACTTGGAAGCAGCCTTGAGAATACTGCGATATCTAAAGTCTTCGCCCGGAAGAGGAATTTTTCTCACTGCCCAAAGATCATCACATCTAACAACATATTGTGATTCCGACTGGGGAACGTGTCCTATGACAAGAAAATCGGTCACTTGCTATTGCATTAAAATTGGAAGCTCGCTGTTGTCATGGAAAACCAAGAAGCAAGCAACCGTCTCGAGATCTTCAGCTGAAGCGGAATATAGGGCCATGGTAAATACCACATGTGAAGTAATCTGGATAATAGGAATTCTGAAAAATAGGGGAGCGGACTTAATGCTGCCTGTGGTTATCTACTGCGACAACACTGCAGCATTGCATATCGCGGCCAATCCGATGTATCACGAGAGAATGAAACATATAGAAATTGATTGTCACCTAATACGAGAAAAGATATGTGAGAAGCTGATCAAAACATCTTATGTTTCAACGGGAGAGCAGCAAGCGGATTTGTTTACTAAAGAACTTGGGAAAAGCCAGCATCAATATCTTATGTCCAAGCTTGGAATGCTGGATCTATTTCAAGTTTGAAGGAGAGTCTTAAAATAACATTTCAAATATTTCAGAATAACGTTTTTGTATATTAAACACGCTTATTTCCTTCTTTGTATATAAATAGAGAGAAGCTTAGTTTGTAATACTTAGTTGGAAACAAATAAACACTTCTCATAAAACGGGTGAAGATTTCTCACCGCCAACTCTCGTCTCATGCAAATCAGTTCCTTTCTTTAATTTCAACAGAAAATCCTGAAATCCCATACCCAATTTTCCATTTCATTTCATTTCCAAGCTTATGTATTCCAAAACTCCGATTTTCAATCCAAGAAAATCGTATCTTTCGGAATTATATCTACTCCTACATATCACCCTTCCTCCAGTTTTCAATGATTCTTGCTGCTGTTGTGGCTACAGAGGGCTTATCCGACGCAGCTCCAGCTTAAAATCTGCGCTCTGCTGTTCCTCATCGCCAACTCCATTTTCTTGCAAAATGCCGCGTGCATTTCCAAGATGGGTCCACGGATCAGATGGGGATCCGGCTAAGATTTTAAATCCGAGATCTTCCAAAATGGGTCGGCGGGTGAGACTTGGATAACAGAAAAGAGAGTGATGAACAAGATCTATTTTAGATTTTGCTCGGTTCAGAGGTAAATTATAATTATAAAGTGGGAAGAGGTAATTTGGTCTGTGTGAAATATTTTCCAAATCATTTTATCCCAAATAATAAATATCCTTTACATAAAACTTACTTATCCCTAATAATCTCATCCTATGTCCTAAGGGGTGCCTAAGAGAGTATGCAATAAGAGGTCCTAGATCAACGTTTTTCAATCTTTCTGGTATCAATCAACTGCTAATTGGTGTTGCTTGTTGGCAAGTCTGTATTTTGGAGGGGAAAACGAAAACAAAACAGAAGGAAATTGTTAACCACTGAATGAAAGCGACAGCATATACTAATAGGAACTTGATTTGGAAAAATTTTCTTGAATTTTATTCCAAAAAGAATAATTTGCATTCAAAAATACATGAATCATCACACCACTTCAAGAAAAGAACAACATTTATCGGCCGGAATGATTTACTGCCTCTGAAACGTTTGCATATGAAGAAGAAAGCCCTTACAAAAAATACAAGCCTCGCTTTTTTTAACTCCTGCACCGCGTGGCGGCGGAGCAAGATCGAGTGTATGGATTAGCTTGCGCACCCGGCCGGCAGTTGTAGTACGAAGCGCCTCTCCTTGAGCATGGGACTCTGTTCGCCTGCAGCGCCCCGTAGCTGATGTACCTAGTGGTTGCTAGAATACGCCGATTGACTTCCGAATCCATTTCGAACTCGCCGCCGCTGTCGGCCATGCACTCAGCTATTGATCCTTGGCAGGTCGCGGACATTTTGATCGGGATCCAGCTGAAGTCGCCGTCCCCGCCAGCTTCGGCGGATCGTTGAAGGAGGATCAATACTAACACGGCGGATAGGAGGGGGAGAAAGGTAGATTTGGCCATTGATTTTTGTCCGATGGTCTCTTCTTCTGAAGATTAGGAAAGTGACGAGTGTCTCTCACGCGGATTCAGATTAGTACAGAGGAAAAATGGTGGTAAGCACGTTGATGCAATTCTACTCTTACAAATTAGAAAAAGGTAATAAATAAAATAAAATAAAGGTATTTATATTTATAAATATATTAGACGGTGGAAATTCCACCATATATTAATATATATTTCCGACAAGGTTCTAAAGTCACGGCAAAAACTTGCGTGAGACGGTTTCACGAATCGTATTTTGTGATACGGATATCTTATTTGGGTCATCCATGAAAAAATATTAATTTTTATGTTAAAATTATTACTTTTTATTGTGAATATCGGTAGTGTTGACCCGTCTCACAGATAAAAACTGATGAAACCGTCTCACAAAAAACATACTCTGAAGTCACATACCATATTTCTTTTAAGGCATAGTTTGGTACACATGATAGGATAAACATGTGATATATAATATAAGGATAAGTTAATGATAAATAAGACGTATGATATTATATTTAATGCTTGGTATGATTTTAATAAGAGTGATTAAATTTATATATTAGATTGTAATGACAAAATTAACCTTATCATAATAAATTTTATAATTTCAAAGTTGTTGCTTGAGTTCATATTTTTTATCTGTTCATGTGCCGATAATGCTTGCATGATTTATTTATTTTTACCTAATTTTATATATTATATAATATGATAATTGAGCCCTTGATTTTGTGAGTTAAGTCAAATATCAATTTTTAAGGTTAATCGAGTGATACTAATAATTTTATTGATATTTATAAAAATTATTTATATAATTATCTAGAGTTTATTTTTATATAATTATCATATTATATAATATATAAAAATAAATAATTTCTACCTACTAGCATAGATTTATAAAAATCATTTATAAATTGAGGGCAATTAAGTCATTTGTAGTGTATTTTATCATTAAATTAAAATTATCACATCTAATAGAAGGGATATTTTATCATTCAAAAAAATTATTTATCAATATCATGGGCTTTTTAAAAAGTTACCAAACATGAGATATGGTGGATTTTTTATCAATCCCTCCCTTATCCCATGTACCAAACTATGCTTTACATGAAAAACAATCACAATTAGTTGTATAAACAAATGAAAACGAACAGAAACATTAATAAAAATTTAAGATTTGATTATTATTTTTTTGAATTAAGTATTATTCGAGTTTAGATTCAATTCGAAGCTCGAAAATTAAATTTTTTTGCTTGAGTTTGGTTCGAAATGTTCGAACGTATTCGTGAGTTATTCGAAGTATTGTTCGGATATTAAAGTTCGAATTTTGTTAAGTCGGGAACTAACTCTTGTAAAACGTTAAAGCCATCTTGTAATAGCATAATGCAGAAAGAATCACTGTCCATTGTGATGAGTGCAAGGAACTAAAGTTTTAAAGGTTATTTTTGTAATTTTAATGTGATGGGTATCTAATAGACTATCTTATAAATTGGGTTCAATAAATTGATTATTCATATTTGCTTATTTTATTGTTGAGTGATCATTTTCATTAGATATTGGTTCTATATTATTTTAGAATTCTATTCAAATTTATTTTCCTTTTCAATTTCTTAATAATTTATCACAATTAAATTAAATTACATCTTTATATTAGAAAATAACTGTAATAGTAATTGAAGTCTTATTTTACTATTTTTACTATTAATTTGAGTGACAAAAATGTCATATACAATTATATCTATTACTTTTAAAAAATTTACTGAATAAAAACATATTTCATTAAATATTTGTTTTAACTGTCAAAAATTAAATCTTTAATTTTGAAATTTGAGAAGAGGAAGCATCCGGAACAACAAGAAATTCAAAGGCAAAATCTTGTATGAGACGGTCTCACGGGTTGTATTTTGTGAGACAGATATCTTATTTAGGTCATCTTTAAAAAAATATTATTTTTTATGCTAAGTATAAAGATTTATTCTAAAATAATAGGCCACAAAGCATAATAAACATGAAATAGCGAAAATGGTACACGGTAACACGAAAAAGGGTTATATTTTAATTTAATTCAATTAAATTAAATTACATTTTAATGTTAGAAAATAAATTTAATAACAATCGAGGTCTGATTTTACAATTTATTTAAGAATAACAAAATTGTTATTTACAATCATATCATTTACTTTTAAAAGTGTATTGAATGAAAACTTATTTAATTAAATATATATTTTAACTGACAAAATTAGATCTTTAATTTTGATATTTGATAAAAGAAAATATTCGGAACACCAAGGAGATTCGAATTATGAAAACCAAAGGACATAGAAAAATAGATTTGAGATGATAAAGCATCTGAACACCAAAGAGATTAGAACGAGGAAAAAAAAAAAAAAAAAACGGAAGATCAAGAGTCAATTATTATTTCGAAAAATTTAAATATACAAAATAAAATACACATTTGATTAAAAAATAGGTTTCTTGTGAGACGGTGTCACGAATCTTTATCTATGAGACGGGTCAATCCTATCGATATTCACAATAAAAATTAATAATTTTTCATGGGTAATTCAGATAAAATATTTTAACACGAATTAAAATGTAATCCACAGCTGGCAAATGTCTGCTCACTATTCTCATATGGTCTGGTAATAACTATACACACGAGATATTTCAGATGTATATTATATTTGTGTGTGGAACAAGAAAGATGCAAATCAGAGCTCAATAAGCCGCTTGGCTCCGTCCAAGGTATTCTTCAGCAGCAACGCGAAGGTCACCGGTCCAACGCCACCTGGAACCGGCGTAATGCATCCAGCTACCTTGCACGCTTCGTGGAAGTCCACGTCTCCCACGAGCCTGTAACCGGACTTTTTACTCGGGTCATCCACAGCATTTCTCCCAACGTCGATAACCGCAGCACCTGGCTTGATCCAGCTGCCCTTTATCTGAAAATTATGGGTAAGAATAAAAGAAAAAGACTAGCAAAACCGAAAGAAACTTGCAGATATATAAATTGATTAGTCTGGTTACCATGGTTGCTTGCCCTGCTGCAGCAATGATAATGTCAGCTTCACGAATTATACGCTCTGGTTCCTTGGTGCGGGAGTGAACCACGGTAACAGTGGCATCTTCTTTCAGAAGTAGCAGGGAAACTGGTAAGCCAACTATGTTACTTCGACCCACGACTACAGCCTTCTTTCCTCTGACGGAGATGCCACTCCGCGATAGAAGCTCTAGGCAAACCTGTTTCCTCAGGAACACAAACTCTCGCAAGATGTTAGAATTACCTGTCTGCGCATGTATGGTGCCTGTGTGATGTCATGTGAATACATGGATGGGACTACCTTTGGGGTGCAAGGGACGAACAAAGGATCTATGCCTTTCATCGCTAACTTGCCAATATGCGAAGGATGAAATCCATCGACGTCTTTGTCAAGGGATATTTCGCTCAAAATTTTCCCTTCACTGATATGTTTAGGCATAGGAAGCTGCAGCATTATACCTTCAACAACCACACAAGAAGAAAAATCATCCAACTAAACAAATGAAATGAATACACAAGCTCGGAAAACTACCAACCATGAACATCAGGATCCGCATTCAATTCATGGACTTTGCTGATTAGTTCTGCCTCGGGTACTTCCTCTGGCAGATTCAGTACTATGGACCTGATTCCGACTTCATCGCAAGCCCTCCTTTTCATATCCACATAGCTTTGTGAATTCTTCCCTTGCCCAACGACCACCACAGCTAATCCGGGCACCTGAAATTATCAAGACTCAAAAACTACAACACAGAAAATATCCAACTCGTGTGTATACGGTATTTTATGCAAGAAACATAGTGAGCAGTTAAAAGAACAAAAATGTTTAATTGCTAAGTAGCTTGAATTTTTTTCCCCATTTATAATCATGTGCAACAGCACCACATCAGCGCAAAATGCAGAAACGATCGATCGATGACTGGATTTCACAGGCGCAGAGATCATATACTTTGCCATAAGTCTGAGAGAGATGGCGCACTTCAGCGGAGATTTCAGACTGTATTATCTGGGCTATTAGTTTACCATCAATGATTGTGGCTTTATGATCTGACATAGTTTCGTGACGACGGAATACTCTAGTTAGTAAGGGGATGATGCTGGAATGGATATGGTGATAATGGAGGCTGCATTTTGGTTTTTCTTTTGTTTTGTCCCCTACAATTAACAATGTTTGTTGTAGTTTACTTCTCTCAATCAATCACTATTTTTATTGATTGTGTATGTTTCACGGGTTTTTTAAAATGATAACTTATTTAGATGCTTTTCAATAATTGAGTTTCATGGATGGTTTTGCTTTCGTTTTCAGAATTTACATTTATATCAGATGATTGTGATGTTAGCCAAGATCGAGAAGATCGGATTACAAAAACTAATTTCTTGTGATTTCAATTATATCTTTTTTACATGATCGATTGTTCTACGTATTTAATACGAATTACTTAATTACAACACACAGAAATTAGAGCGTGTATTCGATCTTTCTCTGCACTAGATCTACGCTCCAAACCTCCAAGCCTTCTCCGGTGTTCTCTCAAACTCTAAGCGTGGATTGTGTGTGGTCGCTTGTTACCATATCACACACACACACACACACACACACACACACATATATATATATTATATCTGTAATATCTTGTAACATAAAAGATAATGACAATATCTTTTTAAAATATAAATTTAAATGGACAGAATATATTATACCATATCTAGAAGATTAGATGATAAACTTCCATGTAATATAATAGTCCAGATAAATTTATCTCACATATACCATAAATTATAACTCATATAATTTATCCGAATTTATATTAGAGCCACCAAAAGAACCTGATCGGATTCAATTAAATTAAGCTCCAATAAATAATATGATCCAATCAACTCATGATTAATCAAAATAATTTATTAATCTTATTCTACTCCACTAAAAGAATAAGATTGCACTCTCAAATTAATTGATATTACTGAAGCACAAAATCAATAATTATATCCTCTGATTTATCGACCCAACATATCACCCATGTCGATCAATTAGAACATCTAAGACAGGGTATCATGACCATATAACCCATATTCGATATTCATAGCTTCTCAACCCTCATTTTCTATTTGACAGTCCCATGTGATCACATCACATAATTAACTCAACAAGAATGTTGAATTACCGAGCTCAGATTTTACTGTCTTCTAGAAGAACTTGTGAGTTTATGATCATACCTATTGACTAGGTGACAGATTCCATATTACGAACATATGTTCTTTGTTATTTTACTTTGATTCCTAAAAAAATCGAGATATTGACCAATAGTTTGGTCTTACTCATTGATGTATCAAAGAACTTCAAGTTAGTAATCAAAGTTCATTATCCGCTCAGGATTAAGGTGTTATGTACGAAAATCTAGTGATTTTGAATTAGTATGGTTAAATCAAATTCAAATCTCACGTGGTCCAGTCCAATACAACAAAATGTATCCCTAATTTTATTACCAAACCAAAGATAGTCTTCAATAAAATTGAGACGATCTTATCAAAATAATTTGTCCTAATTTATTTACCGATCGTGGAGAATAAAGCTTTGGATTGAATTAAAATTGAATCTTTCTGTGTTTAACGACTTAAACACTCAATTTATAATAATATAACAATCCAATGGACATATGCATTGCTCAAAATAAATTTATTTAAACAAACAAATGAACATTATTCTAATTTCAAAATGTCATCAACATATAACAAAAGTACTCGATGGGCATCATACTATCGAACATTATTTTATCCTCCCACTTGTCATAGAGTAAATGAGTCATGTCTAGTACACCCATATTTCGAATATGTTCTTCAAAAGCTCTAGCAGGTAAGCTTTTGGTGAAAGGATCAGCAAGATTTTCAGCAGATGCTATCTTGCACACTGTCACGTCTCCTCGTTGAATAATATCCCTCACTAGGTGATATTTTCGTTCAATGTGTTTTCCACGCTGATGGTTTCTTGGTTCTTTTGCATTTGCCACTGCACCACTGTTATCACAATATAAAGTAATGGCATTTGATGCAGCAGGAACAACCTCAAGGCTTAGAAAAAACTTTTTCAGCCAAACGGCTTCTTTTGCTGCTTCACAAGCCGCTACATACTCCGCTTTCATTGTGGAATCAACAATACATGATTGCTTGATACTCCTACAAACAACGGCACCACCACCCAATGTGAACACAGATCCTGATGTGGATTTACGAGAATCTCTATCAGCTTGAAAATCAGAATCAGTATAACTCACAGGTGCCAACTCTGAAGCCGAATAAACCAACATATACCCTCTAGTTCTGCGAAGATACTTGAGAATATGCTTTACAGCAATCCAGTGCTCTAGTCCTGGGTTTGACTGATATCTACTAACAATCCCAACAGCATAACAAATATCTGGTCGAGTGCATAGCATAGCATACGTAAGACTTCCTACAACCGAAGCATATGGAACTCTTTTCATGTATTCCACTTCACTTGGATTCTTGGGATTGTGGTCCTTTGACAAGTGAATTCCATGTCTAAAAGGTGTTTGACCTTTCTTGGAATTTTGCATTGCATATCTCACCAATATTTTATCAACATATGAAGATTGAGATAAAGCAATCCGTTTGTTCTTCCTATCCCGAAGGATTTGGATACCTAAAACATAACTTGCTTCTCCCAAGTCTTTCATGTCAAACTGTTGAGACAACCAATTTTTGGCAGAGGTCATCACCTCTAAATTATTCCCAATAAGTAGGATGTAATCCACATATAACACAAGAAAAATCACCTTGTCATCCAAAATTTTCTTATAGACACAAGGCTCATCAAGATTTTGATTGAAACCATAATCTTTCACAGATTGATCAAATATGATGTTCCAAGACCTAGACACCTGCTTAAGTGCATAAATAGACTTTTTCAGTTTGCATACTTTATGCTCTTGACCGTTGTGAATAAAACCATCTGGTTGTACCATATAAATGGTTTCGTCAAGATTTTCATTAAGAAATGCTGTCTTGACATCCATTTGCCACACCTCATAATCAAAATGAGCTGCAATGGATAAGAGGATCCGAATAGACTTTATCATAGCCACAGGTAAGAAGGTTTCATCGTAATCGATTCCTTCTCGTTTGCTAAAACCTTTGACTACCAATCTAGCCTTAAATGTCTCCATTTTTCCGTCTATTCATCTCTTTCTCTTGTAGACCCACTTACACCCTATAGGTTTCACCCCTTCAGGAATGTCTACAAGAACCCAGATGGAGTTAGTGTACATGGATCTCATTTCTGATTCCATGGCACTCCTCCATTGGTCAGCATCAACATCCTTCATAGCTTCTTTGTACGTGATGGGATCCTCCTCTTGTTCAATGGAAACCGCATCAAACGATTCTCCATAGAGCAAGTATCTAGAAGGTTGTAGAATGACCCTCCCACTACGTCTAAGTTATGGAGGTTCTTGGTTGATTGGAATTGATTGTTGTTGTCTTAAGTTATCTTCTTGACCATTTCCTTCATTCTCCATTTGGATATGATGGGGTGACCGATCATTGGAACCAATTTCTTCTACCACTTCATTTGTTTAGAAACCAGTGGTTAATGGTGGTAGAAATGTGAATTCAAACTGAGTAGGTTCAGTGCGGATATCTGGAGTAGATGATTTAGCAATCTCTTCCAAAAAAACCTTACTCTTTGATTCACTCTCTTCTATGTGTTTGTCCTCTAAGAAGGTTGCATTTGTACTTACAAATATCTTCTTGTCTTGAGGACTATAGAAGTAATATCCTCTTGTTCCCTTAGGATATCCAACAAACATGCATAATTCTGATCTAGGTTCCATTTTATCCATCTTTCTCTTTAGCACATAAGCATGACATCCCCATATCCGAATATGTCTTAGATTAGGCACGCGCCCATTCCACAATTCAAGAGGTGTCTTAGAGACAGACTTAGAAGGAATCATGCTCAATAAGTATATTGCAGTTTGGATAGCATATCCCCAAAAAGATGTACTGAGCTTAGAGAAACTTAGCATGGACCTAACCATGTCCAACAAAGTCCTATTTCTCCTTTCAGAGACACCATTCTGCTGAGGTGTAGCTGGTGCACTCAATTGGGATATCATTGTAAGGGACCCGACGAATCAGCCGGCCCTTACCTCACAGGACTCCTCCCCCCTAGCAGGGAAGTCCATGCCTCCCCAAGATTCGAACCTATGACCTCCAGGACAATCAGCCGGAGGTCATAGGTTCGAATCTTGGGGAGGCATGGACACCACTGCCAGGGGTGGTGAGTCCTGTGAGTGAGACCGGCTGATTCGTCGGGTCTCTACAATCATCCAATTATCTGATAAGTATGTTCTAAAGTCATTGGATAGATACTCGCCACCTCTGTCTGATCGAAGTGTTTTTATGATCTTACCTAATTGTTTTTCCACTTCATTTCTGAATTTCTTGAACTTTTCAAAAGATTCATATCTGTGGGACATTAGGTAAACATAACCGTATCTAGAGTAATCATCAGTGAAGGTGATGAAATACTCAAATCCACCTCTAGCTTGTACACTAATTGGTCCACATACATCAGCGTGCACTAATTCCAAAACTTCATTGGCTCTATGTACTTTAGATTTAAAAGATCTCTTAGTCATCTTACCTTCCAAACAGGATTCACATAGAGGCAAGGAATCCACCTTTAAATTACTTAAAGGACCATCCTTTACCAACCGTTGAATTCTATTAAGATTGATATGACCAAGTCTCAAGTGCCACAAATAAGTTTCATTATTGGGAGACAATTTAATTCGTTTGTTGGATTCAATGTGATGCAAAGAGCTGTCATCATGTTTTAAGACATACAAATCGTTATTCAAATGTCCCTTGAAAATAAGGGCTTTATTCAAGGTAATATCAACTACCATTTGTGAAAAATGGACATGATATCCTTGTCTAAACAATAAAACAACTGAAATCAAATTTCTAGTAATCTCCGGAACATAATAACAATGTCTTAAAACCAAATGTTTATTATTCGAAAAATAAAGATAAACAATTCCAACAGCTTTTGCAGACACCACAGCTCCTGTGCCAACCCTTAGAGTATGTTCCTCTTCATTGAGGCTTCTGATTACTTGGAACCCCTGCAAAATATTGCATATATGATTAGTGGCTCCAGAATCTACAATCCAAGTATCAGTAGAATCAACCACTAACAAGACTCAATAAAAGATAACTCACCACTAGCTTGCTTCTTGGAAGCTAGATATTCTTGGCAGTTTCTCTTCCAATGACCCTTTTCTCCACAATGGAAACATTTTCCCTTAGGCTTGCCATCTACCTTGACCTTTTTTTCATTTTGTTGTGGACCCTTCTTGTTGGGCTTCTTCCTTTTATTCCCATTTTTACCTTTCGGCTTGGAATAAGATGGCCCAGCAGAAGCAACAACAAATGCATCACCAGTTTTAGTCTTAAGAACACTTTCAGCAGTTTGGAGTTCCTTCATCAGCTCAGTCAGGGACATATTTAGCTTATTCATGCTATAGCTAACTTTAAACTGTGAGAACATCTCAGGGAGAGTCTCAAGTGCTATGTCAACCTGAGTCTCTGATTTGATTTCAGCCCCTAACACCTCAGCCATGTTAAACTGAGCGATCAATGCAATCATATGATCTCTCACGGGCGTCCCAGGTTTCATGCGCATGTTCATAATGGTTCTAATGGTTGCTTGTCGTGCCTGACGTCCTTGATGGTCAAACATTTCTTGGAGGCTATCCATGATTTTTGTAGCAGTGTCCATGTTCTGATGTTTCTGTTGCAGCACATTTGAGATGGATCCCAAAATATAGCAACGGGCCATCTTATCAGAGCTGATCCACTTATCATAAGCTTGCCTTTGAGCTGCTGTGGACTCCGCCGTAAGCACCGATGGACAGGGTTCATTGAGCACATATTTGTGTTTCTCCGCAGTTAAGACAATCAACAAATTACGTTTCCAATCAATGTAATTTTCTCCGACTAGTTGGTTGTTGGTCAATATCATAGACAGTGAATTTCCAGTCATTTTTCTGAAATTAAAATAAATTTAAATGAGCAATGCAATAAATAAAATTATGTGTTATGCATTAAATGCATTTGTAGATCCCAAAAAACTACTACAACACAACAATTTACCTAAAACTCCAAAATACACAATTTTTTCTTTAGGAAAAAAACATGTTATTTATAGTTAGGCTGAGACCCTCCCACTAAATTCAATATATCTAGCAACTCATGCAATATTAATTTAGTATTGCTTGATTTTGGCTATCAAAAGATATTGTAAAAAATATTCTATAGGAAATTCTCACAATATCATCGACATAAGTGTATACCTTTAAATTAATTATTTATCAAGTATCAAATTAATTATGTCACCTATAGGGTGGTCACAATTAATTTTACTATAAAATAATTATAATAATGGGTCCAATCAAGTAACCAAAACAATGTAGCCCTCCTATAGGGAGACCAATAAAATTGGCACGAGGCATACACATATTCTTACTAATGGACTAATAAGGGAGACCGTGGGCTTATTTAAAATATACCATCTCACACTTAATATTTAAATTTAATTTTGGGTTTTATCCGATTAATAAAATCATGACTATTTTAACTCTTAAAATAGTTCAATTATTAATCATAATATTTATTCTCTAAACTAAAAATATAATAGAAAATAAATAAAATTTTATGCATGACAATATGGTACCTAAAGCGGTGTTTATGCAACTACATGGCATGATGCATGAATGACAATTAATTTCGTAATTAAAGCAATATAAGCAATAATTAAACAAGAACAAATTTATGGCCCAACCTAGACACACAAAAAAAATTAAAGATCTAATTGATCCCAATTTGGCCCAATTCTTCAATTTTTAAAAAATGTGTCCAGTCCAAGTTATTAATCCAGCAACCTGGTTTGGCCCATGAATAATTTTCCGGATCCGACCCGAAAGCCCATGACCCGAACCTGCGATCCATCTTCTGCAACCCTAAAGAAAATGTTGCTGCCACCGTCGCTGCCGCCGCTGGAATCGCCGGAAACCTGCGGACGTGAAGATCTCCACCGCGCCAGTCACTGGGAAACCACCGAGACACCATATCCATTTCGAAATCGAAAATAGATGCCCGAGTTTTCCAGATCCAACGCATAAAAATGGTGATTTTCGCATCTCTTTCGCGCCCGCTCCACCGTGAAGAACAACGCATGAGAAGGACCGCAAACCACCTTCGCATACATTCCTCATCCTCGCGGCCGCGTGCTTTCGATTGTGCAATCCAGATTTGCTTTTTCATGGTGGTTTTCGGAGTTTTCTGAACAGGTCCCTGACATTTTGAAGAAGACGCACTCTGGTCCCTGGAATCTTTTGGACGAAATTTCCTTTTGGTCCTTATGGTTTTAATTGAAATTGCATCCGGCCCTCCAGTTCTTTAAACAGAAACAGAAAAGCTCAAATCCGAAAAATACAATAAAAATTGCACGAAAATAAACAAGGGGAAACATGGAGTCGTAATCCACCCCTTGGTTACAGACTAGAAAATACGAAGTACAATTTCACCAAAAAACTATGGCCATAAACTGTTCAAAAATAAATAAATCAATCTAATCAAACCACAATCGCATAAATCTAACACCGCTTTAAACTAAAACATGCATAAATAATTAATTAATTCGAAATACGCAAAACAATATCAAAACCCGTGGCTCTGATACCATATGTTAGCCAAGATCGAGAAGATCGGATCACAAAAATTAATTTCTTGTGATTTCAATCATCTCTTCTTCACAGGATCAATTGTTCTACGTATTTAACACGAATTAATTAATTACAACACACAGAAATTAGATATTACCCTTGAAGCGTGTATTCGATCTTTCTCTGCACTAGATCTACGCTCCAAACCTCCAAGCCTTCTCCGGTGTTCTCTCAAACTCTAAACGTAGGATTGTGTGTGGTCACTTGTTACAATATCATATATATATATATATATATATATATATATATATATATTATATTTGTAATATCTTGTAACATAAAAGATAATGACAATATCTTTTTAAAATATAAATTTAAATGGACATAATATATTATACCATATCTAGAAGATTAGATGATAAACTTCCATTAATATAATAGTCTAGATAAATTTATCCCACATATACCATAAATTATAACTCATATAATTTATCTGAGTTTATATTAGAGCCACCAAAGGGACCTGGTCGGATTCAATTAATGTAAGCTTCAATAAATTAATTTGATCCAATCAACTCATGATTAATCAAAATAATTTATTAATCTTATTCTACTCCACTAAAAGAATAAGATTGTACTATCAAATTAATTGATATTACTGAAGCACAAAATCAATAATTATATCCTCTGATTTAACCCAACATGTGACATGTACCGTATTAGTAAAATCCTGGATTTTTATTTAAAAGTAGATTTCCTTAAACATGTCATTTCGGTCTCAAATCTTGACCCCAGGGAGAACTTTTAAACAAGCAAGCCTGGCCAATATATCAGCACACCATGCGCTCACGTGCCTCCGCTGATCAAACAAAGCCTTAGCTTTTGTTTTCATCAAGTAATTAATGATAGGAACATGATGCAAATCAGCCAATGTGAAGCTGTCTCCTCCCAAGTATTTTGATTCGGCTAGCCGGGCTTCGTAAACATCAAGAATTGGAGCTAATTGACTCTGCAGTTGCTCCACTGCAGCTTCATCTGCAGTCATGCCTTTGAGTGGCTTCATTAGAGTCTCGGTGCTTAGCTTGGAAGCAAACACATCGAATTTCTGTGCTTCAACTTCTAGCCATACTGAGATTATTGCCATCTTCTTTGGATCTTGATGTATCAGCGGGGTTCCCTTGTCAGCATATTGGTGTGCAATGTATTGTGTTACTGCTCTTGATTCTGTAATGCATTCAAAAATGTCAAAAGGTTGTTAAGATAGTTGCATTTTTGGCCATTAGCAAATCCCAAAGTACAAGAATCATGATGTGTTGCTATTCAAATTTTTTTTCAAAAAAAATCAAATTTTATGCGCAATTTTTTTAAAAATATAAATATCACCCAAACAAAATACAATTAGGTGCCACACACTGCCAACTAAAATCTTGGGTTGCATGGTTTTCGGGGATTGAAAGAACTTTACCAAAGAGCTTTAAATCCCCATCTTCGAAACTTGGTACTTGACCAAATGGCTGTCAAGATATGAACATACAGATGTCAGAAACCATTGAATTAGTTGAAAATCGCAAGTTTATTATCATGGTATCGATTTATGGGATTTGTTTTTACATTGATTGAAATAAAGGGCTGGTTCTTCTGCTGAGCGGTTGTTAAATCAACAAACACAAACTCATATTCAAGATTTTTCTCTGTCAGGCAGAGAAGAACTCTCTGTGTTGCTGGAGAATATGGATGCCCGTATACCTTGATTGCCATAACTACTTGAAAACTAAAGTCAAGAAAAGTTTTGGATGATTGAGAATGGATGTGAAAGATGATTTATGGTGTATTAATAACATGGGAATGGCATTTGATTCTGCACATCACTGGATTTTAAATCTGGTACAAGTTGCCAAAATTGTTAATAAATCAAGTTATGATTTTTCATATCTGTGAATCAATTTTGGTGATTCTCTCGCATTTATAATTTGATTTTGAAGTCATTATGTTTCTCTGTCGTGAGTAATTCAATTTTGTTATGTTATATTTCTTAATGAAGCTTCAAAATTCGAATCTGGTCTTGTTTGTTTACCCCACATTCAACGGATAATAGCACAATCAACATTATTCAGATTTTATATTCACTAAATGCTCTCATTAACATCCACAATAGATATTCTTTAAATGAAAATTGAGATTTGTCAAAATCTAGACTTGGAAATTATTTCGTGCGTATTAGTTAGTAGTGATACTCCATAAGGACTCGGGTCATCGATGACCCGTGATATTAAACTGAATCTCCAAATCAGGGTCAATCTGTCGGAATGGTTCGTCAGAAGCCTGGCGGGTGAATGCCCGAGACATTTTCTTCCCGGGTTATCAGAAGCCAGGGCTCTCATATATATTTCCAGGAAGCTTTCTACCCGGGTTACCTCGGAAATAGCACTTCACTTGAGTGCATCAGTACGAGATACTTTATTCTTTACAATTATTACCGTCAGAACAACAGTTGGCGTGTCAGAGAAGTTGTCAGAAGCAGGTATGTGCAGCCATCTTGCTATAATTAATAAATTGGCACTGAAAACAAGGTAATCATTGACTTTATTTATATAAATACCTGGTTTGTTTAATGTTAAAAGGGGGATATATTTTTCTCGCTTACAGCATTCTATTATCATATTCTCTAAAAGCTCTACACTGATTTGAGCGTTAGAGTAGTCACGTCGGACTCTCTTATGGCGCTCATTCACGTGGTTATCTTTAGACATGTCAAAATGGGTTGACGGGGCGGGCCAGCCCGCCAGCTGCTGCAACCCGCCATTAGGCGGGGCGAGGCGGGCATCTAAATGGTCAACCCAGCCCAACCCACCTTGGGCCGCGGGTTAGGCGGGCCGACCCGTTTATTTTTTCAAGAAAAAAATTCTAAACATATTTTAGTCAAATAGTTTCATAAAATAATTAAAAATATTGAAATAAGAAATTAAGAAAACATACAACATAATCCATAAACAATAAAATATTTAAACCAAACATGAAGATTGAGACATGGAAGAGAACATAAAGTCGAGTAAAGAGACGGTTGTAAATTTTAAAAAATATTATGTCTTCAACAATACACATAATTAACAAACCTCCGTCGGGTCCACAAAATTTCATTGCAACTCGTCGGACTTCAAGCGAAACCACTTTTGGGTTCACAAACAACTGCTATGCTTAAAAATTATTTTAAGATTCATGAATAAAATTTACAGGAATTTCTTCCCTTTTGTTTTCTTTATCTATATCTGTAAATTTTTCTTTTTTTATTTTCTTTATGTATATTTATTGTAAGAGTAAATTATCAATAAATTTGTTCTAAGAGTAAATTATCAATATATTTGTTCTAAGACATGGAGGCGCATGAAACTTATTCCAATTTTTATATAAAACTCAAAACTTAAAAATATAAAATTTTATCCTAATTTGGCTGGCCAGCCCACCCCGTTTAGGCTCGACCCGTCTTGGCCCGCAACCCAAACGGGCTCAACCCATTTCGTCCGCCTCCAAACGGACTACTATTTTATCAACTCAACCCGTTCAATTTTTATAGCGGGACAGGACCAGGCCTAACCCAATTTGACAAGTCTAGTTAGCTTTGTGTTTCTGGGATAATCTTATTCTTCTTGGAAAAAGTGATGGGTTCGAAGCAGTGATCTCATTATCTGTTCATCTCAACAGTTAGACCCGGCGACCTATCTCTCATCGAATCCACCGGTCTTCATCAGTTAGCTGTCGCTGGGGATTCCCGACAAACTAATAACCAGTAGAATAATTAGAACTAGCCCATGAAGACGCACGTGTGTGTACAGAGAAATTTTTTTATTAATAGAAATGACTTTTGGCAGTTCTATAAATTAGTCAACATTATACGACAAATTTGTTTTTGTACTTTTTTCTAAATTAAAATTTACATCAAATAAATGGTAAATTAATTAAAAACAAGAAATTTAAGGTAAATTTTAAATAGCAAAATGACTTCACCAAAGGTGGTTTCTAAGGGTGTTGCCCTTTTTTTATATATAATAATAATAGATATGGATTTGGATTTTTTTTTTGAAAGGGATTTTGTCGAAAGAAAATAGTGTTTTTAAGCTCTTTTTTCTCTTTGAAAATAACCTTTATAAATACCAATACCAGAAACCCAAAAACACGAGGTTTTCCGACTTGTCTATCAAATATTAAACTCGTTTTGGTTTCTCTATATAAGCATGACAACTTCGGTTATTTTTAAAACCACACCAAAAAATTTCAATTTAATTGGAAATATCTAAGCTCCGTACATCAGAATAACCAAACCGACTCACGATTTTAGACTAAGCTTTCACGTATATCAATTTTTTTTTTTTTTTTTTGCAAAAGAAAAATCAGTGCTATGTATAAAAATATGATAGTGGCCACTTACATATGGACAAATGGCATGCAAAGAAACAGTAAACTTTTCCTTATTTGAAGGATTGTGAAGGTTTCTTTATTAAAAAAAAAAAGATTAACTAGTTTTCCAACAGTTGGATACTTCCGCACTCACAAATTTTTTACATCATGACGAGGCAAGAGATTTAAAGAGGAAGAAAATAAAGAGTGGAAGAAACATGGGAATACTTATGCACATATATATACCCACCATATACGTATATTCTAAAAAGCTTCTTCAGGCTTGAGGAAATTGTGATACTCCAATTGTGTCATTTCCCCACCAGTGGCTGGGTCAAACTTGCATTGATAAAAACTGCAGGTAATTTCAGTAAATCAGGATGTGATATTTATACACCATAAAAGGAGAGACGGTTTCGTTAACTGACCTTCCATCCAATCCAAGAATTGCCACTGTATTCTTTTGGTGTCCAAAAGCAACAATATATAGTGATCCTTCAGGCAGGCGAAACTGAGCCACCGACCATTCCGAGCTGAAATATTTGGGCAGCACTCCTACAAAATGAAATTTCAACTAAAGCCGAAAATCCCACAAAATGTCCTACATGCCAACTACCTGCTTGCAAATGCCAATTACTCGTTCTCTGAGAGAAAGGGTTATGCATATCAAGCTTTAGTTGCTTACATCTATTACTGGCAAAACAAAAAAACATAATAGAATATCTGGAGGAACAAAATGCCATATCACAACATACATCGCAATCAAAGCAATGTCGTGAATAAGTCCAGCTCAAAGATCTCGATAGTTTATTTCCAAATTGTATTTGGTAAAAGAATTTTGAAAATTAGTGTGATACTTTACTTCTGGAAAGAGTACTCGCATATCTTTGGGTGCCTAAATTGTTGTCGGTTTACCGGTAGCTGGACTACAGGCACAACTGAGATAAATCCAACCAACCAGTTTTGCAAATCCTTAATCTATCATAAGATTGATATCTTCTTTTAAAATATTCAACTACAATCTGATCAGTAACATCATTTCATTTGTTGTTAATCATGAAGAAAAATAATCATTTTGCAATACATTATCAAAAGAAACATGAATAACAACTTAATCCAATTATTTACCTTTAATGAAAGAAAGTGAAGAACTCGATACTACACCGGAAGGGTTCGAATCTGAAGAGCTATTGGCCTGATCAATTCCAACATTTGCAGTAGCCTTCAGGCTAAAAACATGAACAGTACCCTTATCGCTTGAGACTGCCAGCCACTGGGAAGTAGGCGAGAAAGCCAAGCTATATATTTCTGCTCTGTCTGCACCCCGCCTTACCTGTGTCATATTTTAAAGTGTTCCCTTCATATATTTGTTGTTTAATAAATGCTTGGTTTGAATAAATAATCTGTCAGTGCACATGGCTCGATAAGTTTTATAGTGGTGGATTACTGTGGTCAAAAGTATCCACATCCTCGTAGTTTCTATATATAGTCAATCCAAACCAGTTCGGGATTCAGGAAGAGTTTTCTCGTTCACATATAGTCCAGGAACCAGGTCGTTATCATGAGGGACTATCCTACTAAAACTGAAACTTAAATGAAGCATCACTGATCCAAACCCAAGCCCCAAAAGAAAACAATAATCAGGAAGATTCTAGCAGATTGATAGACGAGCCAAATTTAAACTTGAAATTAACCAATTCTCAGCTTGGCTTGTTTGTTTGCTCATGTAGCTCAAACCACAACTCTTATGCTATAATGAGGGGCATAATCACACAATTTGGAGTTTGGACTCTAGAACCACATTGTTGATTTGGATGACTCAAGAAGTTGATTTAACGTTATCTATTATTATTCGAGGTTTTAATATCTTTATAGTATATTTATTAAAAGGATTATGGTTGGTATCCACAACTAGTAGTAGACCTTTTCTATAATTTCAGTTGATTAGGACTCTGTCTTGGTTAAGTTATATAAATAACTAATTGGTTGCTCAATAAAATAATAATATTTGCATTCTCAATTTGTTCTTCTCTTGTTATTCTTTTATTTTGCTTCCCAAATAACCAATAAATTGGTATCATAGACACGTTCTTGAGAGATCTGACAGATTTCAAAATTTTCAGAATGAATTCAGAAAGTTCTTTCACCACAATTGCACCTTCATTGTTTGATGAAAAACAAATTATCAAGTGCGATCTATCAAAATGAAAGAATATATGGATGCTAATGATTTGTGGGAAGCTGTTGAACAATAATATGAAATTCCAAATCTGCCTGACAATCCAACGGTTGCTCAAATAAAAAATCAAAATAAGAAAAGCAAAAGAAATCTTGTTCACAACAGTCTCATCCTCTGTCTTTACCAGAATTATGACACTGAAAACAACCATGAAAATCTGAGATTTTTTGAAAAAAAAAGAAAATGACGTGAAATCGTTAAAGGGATGCAAGTGCTGAATTTAATTCGAGAATTTGAGATGCAAAGGATGAAAGAATTAGAAATGATCAAGAAATATTCTGACAAACTTCTCAGTCAAAAAGATCGGACTTCTCGATACAAATTTTTCAGGTTCTAGAATTGTACAAAATATCTTGGTCACAATTCCGGAAAAGTTTGAAGCCACAATCTCAACCTGGGAAAATTCAAAAATATGTCAAATATTGCCTTGGCATAATTGTTAATGCACTGCAGGCATAAGAACAACGAAGACAAATGAGGCGGAAATCATCTGCGGAGGGTGCTTTTTGAGCCAAATCACATAACAATTTTAATGACAAGAACAAGAAAAATTATGATAGCACTTAAGTCTTTCCACCTTACCTCTACTGCAAAAAACCAATCATCCACAAAATAAATGTTGATGGAGTGTTGAAGCAAGATGTCTGAAGTATGGCCAGTTAGGACACGTGGAGAGGATTGCATGACTCCACAACAAGGTGAAGGAAAAGTTACTCAAAGGAAAAGTTACTGAAGATCAACCTCAAGCGGAAGAATTGTTTGTGGCATCATGTTTGCATTGGATAACTCGACAAAAAGTTTTTTGGTCGATAGTGGTTGTACAAATCACATGATTTATAATTGAGATCTTTTCAAAAACTTAACAAGATAGTCTTTTCTAAAGTTAGGATTGGAAACGGACAATATATTGAAGTAAAAAACAAAGGAGCTATAGAAATTGAAGACATTCAGATTTAAAATTAATTTATGATGTTTTATATGTTCCTAAACTCAATCAAAACCTTTTGAGTGTTACTCGGTTGTTGGAAAAAGGCTATAAGGTGTTGTTTGAAGACAAAAATTGAGTGATCATAGATGTCAAAGGCATGGAGATATTTAAAGTCAAAATGCAAGGGAAAACTTTTGTCTTAGATTTAATGGAGGAGGAACATGTTGATGCACCTTTCATGAATAAAAACAATTTGGTGAAAAGTTCAGTTAAATGGAAGGAGAAGCTCCCAAAATATGTTGCCTAATCAATATGGGAAACAAACAAGGCTTTTATTTCAACAAAACAAGATCTGTAGGTCTACACAAAAGCTATAATTGATCCACATAAATGTAGGAGGACGAAAGAAGGTTTCAGACACTCGTCAAAAAAATGGTGCTATGAAGAGGACAAAGCATATGCATTGCGCTAGTGAAATTCATCTGGCTGGCGAGGCCAGATAGATCTATGTGAGGTCTCCTTCTCCGCTTTAAATGGGAAGGCCAACATCTTTTTGTCAAAAAAATTCCCAGATATGCTAAGGGCACAAATTTAATTGTAGCCAACCAGAACAAACCTCCTGACATCATCAATATATCATGCACAAACAAAAGCGAGCCTATGCATTCTTCGATGGCTTCGACATTGGAAAGCCAACGAAGTATGCAGCTTCAGAACCCATGAGTGTTAATTTGAATGACTCGAGAAGCTGATTAATGTTATCTATTATTATTCTAGGATTTTAATATCTTTATTATATCTTTTAGGATTCTAGTTGGTATCTACAACTAGTAGTAGACTTGTTTCTATAATTCTAGTTTGATTAGGACTCTGTCTTGGTTAAGTTATATAAATAACTAATTGGTTGCTTAATAAAATAATGATCTTTGCAATCTCAATTTGTTCTTCTCTTGTTATTATTTTATTTTGCTTCCCAAATATCCAACACACCTTGATCACAATCTAAGTATCTAACATTAGTATATCAATCATCTTAAGTTCCGAGACAAATTAAAATATTGGATTAAAAATAGTAAAACTCGAAGGGGACTGTGAAGTTAATTTTTTTACAAAAAATATCAATTTCAAGCCAAAAGAGGTAATTTGGTTTCGGTGAAGGTTGTGCCTCGTCATCTTAAATATATACAACACACAATAAAGTACCTCCTGTAGTAAACTCCCATCATGGGTGTTAAAAATTCTGACCAGCGTCCCTTTACTGCTCGCAGTAGCCAGCAAATTCCCATCCTGTGACAGCGTGAAGCATGCAATCCTGGAATCATGAGCCATGATAAACTTAGTCCTCTTGGACGCATAATGCTCCACTCTGACCTGTCCCTTCTGCAACCCTGGACAAACCAATACAAAGGAGCCCGTAATCTGTGACACTGCGCATAGTCCCTTCGGATTTGCAATCGTTTCAATCTGATGCAAGAGCTTCAAATCCGCAAAATTGTACACAAAAATCTTCTGTTCGAGAACAACCACAATTCGATCCCTCCTTAATCGAACACCACGCACTTCTGACCGAAAGGACAATTCCCCAATGCAACGGCCTTGATGATCGTCCCAAATCATAACTTTATTCAATGGATAGTGCGGTGAATCGCCTCCACCTACAAAAGCCAGGATGTTGCACCGGAACAGCATCTCAACAGAGCCCACGCCACCGTTACCTTCGAAATCGCGTCTAAATATCTCACGGAAGGGATCACAATTATAAATTCGGAACCCACGTTCGGTTCCGGAGGCGAAGCAGCCGTAGTCCTGGTTGAACGAGACGTGGAGGAGTTTAATTGGGCTAGGGGCAGGGACCGGCCTAGCGTGAGAAATAGGGTTAGGGTTTGGGAAAGTGGAACTACTGTCATTAGCAGGAGAATCGCGGACTTGGGCATCGGAAACGGCGTTATAGGGGCTCTCTTCCTCCGGCGGCGGGTCTGGTTGAATCCGCTGCTGCTGCTGCTGTTCGAGGTACGGCTGGAGCATGGGCGAGATGAAACTCGGATCCGGGTTCGGGTTTGGGTGGGAGGAGAAGCTGGAAAGAGTGGCCATTAGATTGAAGTAGAAGGAAAATTTAATTGAATAACTCTTATATATAGCAGGGGGCCTGCGAGTAGGCAATTTATAATAATGTAGGGATGGAGGGTCAAATTGTAATTTAACGGGATTGAACAAAGGAAGGCAGATTTGTCCTAAACTCTAATTAATTGGGTTTAATCTTTCTTTTGGTGCGTTGATTGGAGGACAAGTAATTTAAGATCTAACTTTTCTTTTTAAAAATATTACATATTATTTATAGTTTGCAAGTGTAGGTGTGTTGCAAATGCACAAACTTGTGTAAAAAAGTGAAAATTTTAATTTTTCACTTTAAATTTTATGATCTTCTAAATTCCTTGACATAGCAATTGTATTTACACAATTGATAGAAATCAAATTAAATATAAAAATACAATAAAAAATTGTTGGAATCTAGAAGGAAAATGATGTATGATGAGCGCAAAAAGTATTGTCGTTTTGCTTAACATTTCACGATGTTTTTTCCTTATCTGGCTTGTGTGCATCCTATTTTTATAGTTATTCATTTGAATTATATCTGTCGGGTAGTGTTGATGAAAGTTCGAAAAGATGAAGAAAATTTGTGAAAAAAAAGTCAACAAGTGGATGTCATGTAAGCAAGACCCTTGAATGAGTGCCGGTAAAAAGGAGAACAGTGGTCGAAGTTGAGCCAAAGGCCAAATAAAAGAACCCTTGCATATGTGTTTTAGCCGCTGATTAGAGATTTATGAAGTCGAGAAATTACGTCACTATCACGCACGCACCCACACGAGCGTGTATTCGAGCGAGGGTTTATGAGGAAGTTGAATGAGAAAATTCTATCACTACCACGCATGCAACCACGCGAGCATGCCTTCGAGTGTGGGATACCATAAGGAAAAAAAATCAGATTTTTGAATCCTTTCCTATTGGAACTCTATATTCTTCTTCTCAAATATATTGTGGCTCTATTTTGAGATATTTTTTGGGGCTTTTTGAAGAAAATATAAATAAAGAAGCCCAAAAAATGGAGAATCACTTTTGACATTGACGGCTAGAGTTTGGAAGAAAGGAATGACAGCTTAAGGACGTCATTCAAGCTGAGATTTTCAATCTCTCTCTTCTTGAATATTATTTTCATGGACTTATTTCTTTATTTCGAAATTTATGGAGTAATTTATTTTGACTGAGGGCTCTTCCCACCGACCAAGATGGCATAGTTACTTCGTGATATTATATCATTTAAGCAAAAGGATGGGGAGACTCTAAATTCATCTTAGGCAAGATTCAAAAAAAAAAACGTTGGGGATGTGTCCGCAACATGGCCTTTCAGCATGCCAACAAGTCCAAACCTTCTACAATGGACCTGAATCATCTGTACGTTCTATGTTAGATGCAACATCAAATGGCGGCTTGTTCAGAAAGACTCCAACACCAGCTTGGGAGATAATTTCCAATATGGCCAAATTAATGTGAGTTGGCTAGATGCTAAGCGAGAAAAAAAGGCTGGAGTACTTAAAATGGTTGCTTTGATAGCGCTCACAGATAAGATTGATGTTTTGACTCGCCATTTGTCTCAGCTGCAGTCAAATAGAGTGAACCAAGTTCAAGGAGTATTCATAGAGGAGCAAGCAATGTTTGACACCGGAAAAAAAAAATTGTGGGGAATTAAGGACAACAACAATACAATCCTTATGGAAACATCTATAATCCGGGATAAATCTGAAAGGAATATTTTATTCCTTATTTATTTTTTTCTAAATTGATATTATCAATTTAAGATTTTGCCTTTCTAGAATATATGATATTCTTTGATTTATTTCTAGATTATAAAATTTGTTTGATTTTTTTCTAGGTGATAAGATTGTGGTTGATTTATCTCTAGATATTATAAGATTTGTTTTTAATATTACTTTTATATCTAAGATATTTTATCATTGTTTAAAAGAATTTAATATCTAATCAAATCTTGTTTCCATATTTTCTATGACTCTTTTTCTAGGCCAAGCAAATGTTATATATAACTTCAACTTCACGGCCGCATGAAGAGTGGAGAGGAGAGAGTTAGAGAAGTGAGTCTTTTTCGTTTGAAGCTTTTTGTGTGAGTCTTTTGGTGTGACTCTTTCGTGAGGTCGGCAAAGGAGCGCATACATAGAAGAAAAATACAAAAGCCAAGCCTATTTTGATGAGACGTTTTTGTGTGATCGGATGATCACTTTACAGTGTATGAGAGCTGCTGGATTTTTCTGAACACACAGAGAGTTCAGATATTGAAGATTTTGTGTGATTGATTCACATAGACGCAGAGTGTTGATCGAAGAGTGTATTCGTTTGGTTTTAAGCAACACGCCTTTTTATTTTATGCATCTAGTTTTTATGTGATTTATTTTGATGCATTTTTAATTCCTTGGAGTATCAAGGAATTTGGTTTTGTTTTCTCACTAGTATTGTTTTGGTGTAAACGATTTACATATTTTTCTAGTGAAATTTTTGCCATGAGGCATCGCACAAGTATTCGTACTTGTGCATAATTTAAAACTGGTGTTTATTTATTAAAGTTATATTTGTGTGTTAATACTTAATTTCCGCTGCATGTTGTGTGCTCGTGTTAACAATACCAGAGCACAACACTAACTTCTGATACACACATTATAATATTTCAATTAATTTCCTGTACGTTTATGAACAACAATTCCTTACAAGTGGTATCAGAGCCAACGCTTGATACACTAAGTGATTGATTCTGGTTTATTGTTGTTTTTGTTTGCAGGAAATTTTACAGAATCCCAATGGACGTACTGTCTACAAACACTGCTGTTTTGAAGGGAAAATGCTGGCTGCAAGTCAACCCGCACGGTGTTGCCTCTGGTGTTGCAACACCGGGCCGCAACACCACTTCAAAATCCTTGTGTTTCAATGCTAAATCTCACAATGACTCAAGTAATCATGAAATCCAGGATACTGATTCTGATGAACTCACCTTTGAAAGTGTGCAGGCTATGTATGAAGAGCTATACGAAGATTGGATCAAAAGAAATAAAATAAATTCTATGCTCTCAAAGGAAAATACTGAGTTAAAGAGTAGCATATCTCGACTGGAAGTCTTGTTGAGTAAGAAGGACCTCGAACTGTGCAAAGTTAAGGATGGTCTTGAGAAGGCCACAAAGACTATTGCTAAATTCAGCTCAAGTCCATCAAAACTTGACTCAATGCTAACTATGGGAAAGGACAACAGAACTGGTCTTGGATATGTTGAAAGCACATATGAACATGGTGAAACTTCCAACTCTAAATCAAAATCAACCGTGTTTGTAAAGGCAAGTGAAGACTGCTCTGTCCCCTTAATAGTGAAACCTCCCATGAAGACTCTGTCAATCTCAAAGCAAGCCTCGGAACGATTGCTGAAACAAAACAGAGCTTCCTCTTCTCATTTGAAAGTTGACCCGCCAGTGAAGATGCCACAAACCAAGAAGCCAGTGTCAACTTCTAAATCAAAGCAAAGAAAGCGACATTTTATTTGCCACTACTGTCATAAGCCAGGTCACATCAAACCTTTCTGTTTTAAACTGAGAAATGACTATATGAACTGGCATGCAAATTTGGTGTTGCCCAACACCAGGCGCAACACAACAGTCAAGAAACATCCTGTGAAGAAAGTTTGGGTACCAAAAGTTGTTATTCATTGCAATGTCATTTATACTTCTTTAAAAACTAACATTGCAGGTGCATGGTACTTTGACAGTGGGTGCTCACACCACATGACCGGATCTAAAGAACACCTCACGGATTATGTTGAAGTAAAAAGTGGGCGTGTAACCTATGGTGGTGGTGCTAAAGGAAGAATTGTAGGCAAAAGAACCCTGAATGTTGACGGACATCCTGAACTTCATAATGTTCTACACGTTGAAGGACTTAACTCAAACTTAATAAGCATAAGTCAACTTTGTAACAATGATTTATATGTTAAGTTCAATAAAAATAATTGTGAAGTTTTTAATGATGTCAATGTTTGTGTAATGTCAGGTACTCGTTCTGCTGACAATCGCTATCAATTGGGAGAAGGTGATGGTTGCCTAAATGCCAAGATCTGGCAGTTAAAAAACCGGAGGATGATGTAGAATAATTGCTGGATATAAGTGAGCCACTGACCAGAAACAGTGTTGAGTCTGGTGTTGAGACCAGTGAAGCAACACCAAGCACAACACCGCCTCTGAACTAAACAGAAATTGTGGATAATGATAACTGTGATAATGATGATGTGGTGATCAATTGTGAAAGAGAAATTCCCAACAAGATTCAGAAGAATCATCCATCATCACAAATCATTGGTGAATTACATGATGGTGTGCAAACAAGAAACAAAGAAAAGGTGGACTACCGCAAAATGATTGGTTTAATATGATTGAGCTCCATGTTTTCCCAGGTAAGTCACTCGTGTTTTGTGCCTCAAATTGAACCCAAGAATAATAATAATGGCATTTTGAATGAGGAAGCCTATGTCAGTCAACCTAAGGGATTTGAACATCCTCACCACGTGGACTATGTCTACAAATTGAAGAAGGCCCTGTATGGACTGAAACAGGCTCCACGGGCATGGTACGGTAGGTTAGCTGACAATCTGATAAACTTGGGCTTCAAACGAGGTGAGGTTGACAAAACCCTTTTCATTCAAAAACTGAAATCTGATATTTTGATCTGTCAAGTGTATGTAGATGATATTATTTTCAGTGCTTCATCTCAAATGCTTGTGGATAACTCTGTGGATTGCATGTCATCACAATTCGAAATGAGCATGGTAGGAGAACTAACTTTCTTTCTTGGATTGCAAGTTAAGCAATTACATGATGGTATATTGTGATAACTCAAGTGTTATAGACATTTCTAAGAATCCTGTTCAACACTCTCGAACAAAACACATAGATATAAGACGTCACTTTATTCGAGATTTGGTTGAAAAAGGCATAATTCGACTGGAATTTGTTAGTACTGAGAATCAACTGGCTGATATATTCACGAAACTTTTGGACTTTGAGAGATTTTCCAATCATTCGGAAGTCTCTCAGCATATGCGTACAATAATCACACACACATGTTGTCATTGGTGTTGCCAACACCGGTGACAACACCATTTTTGCATGTCTATTTTTAGGATGTTAGGCATACTGCATAATCATAACCATCTTATTTATTTGTGTAATGTCTGAACAGTGAAGGCAATTTCTGAAAGGTACTCTCTGAGTGTTCATACTTCCAATCAAATGTTGAGGAATAAATTATGCTCAATCCAAGGCATCAAGTAGTTGAGGATATTCATGAAAATCGTGATCTTGTCTAATGTGAAAAAGTGACTTGGAAAATGTGAGCATAAGGAGAAAAACAGAAAATAGGTAAATGAAAAAAATTGTTTAGAAGAAAATGGAAAAAGCTACCTAGAGGAGTCCATTGAAGACCGTTCTTCTAGTGTGGGAGCTACCACTTCTAAGTAAAAATAGTAATGGAAAAAGCTACCTAGGGGAGTCCATTGAAGACCGTTCTTCTAGCGTGGGAGCTACCATTTCTGAATCAAAATAAAATTTTATGGAAGTTTGAATAAAACTCAGTGGTATTGTCAGGAGGTGTTGCCAACACCAAGTTCTGACACAACACAGTTTATACACTTCCTGACATTTTGATAATTCATCATATTGGAGGCATATTTAGGACATGCATATTGATTTTTGTTTCGTGAATTCATCATGTGCAGTGACATATCAGTGTTGACCTATGACAGTTGATAAAAACCTTGATTACCTAGATTTTGAATTTATGTGTATAATTGTGTCATTGAGTTAAAATCGACGTGGGTTTTACTGGATATTCTTTTGAAATCGTCGTAACACGAGTTTGAATCAATTTTACTGTTTGATTTTGGTAATTACTCTTGCTTGTTCTCATTTACCCTTGCAATTTTTTTCTCTCGTGATTTCTCTTGTGCGTCTTTGTGTATAACTCCTGATATACCTCTATAATTTTCTCTCATATTCTACAAGTGGCTGAGTAGATGGTGTTTTGGAAGTTGGCTTACATTGTGGCCAAAAAGGGGGAGTAGCAGAACCAAAAATGACACATAAGAAGATAAAGGATGAATACTTATGTTCTGTCTGTAATGTTGTTTTTGGGTCTCTCTTATATCTGTTTGCGTGATTATTGAATTTTTCTTTCGTATGTCTCCTTATGTTTTCAGGTGTTCTAATGATGGTGTTGACAACACTGTCAACAACACCAGTGCTCTAACATGTTCAATTCAGGGGGAGATGAACTTTGACTCAGGGGGAGACACACTCTAATGCAGGGGGAGCTTAACTGATTGCGATGCTTACCAAGATTATCATTTTTGGATGTTTTGTCCAGAAAGGCAAAAAGGGGGAGATTGAAAGGAATATTTTATTCCTTATTTATTTTTTTCTAAATTGATATTATCAATTTAAGATTTTGCCTTTCTAAACTATAAGATATTCCTTGATTTATTTCTAGATTATAAAATTTGTTTGATTTTTTTCTAGGTGATAAGATCGTGGTTGATTTATCTCTAGATATTATAAGATTTGTTTTTAATATTACTTGTATATCTAAGATATTTTATCTTTGTTTAAAAGAGTTTAATATCTAATCAAATCTTGTTTCCATATTTTCTAGAACTCTTTTTCTAGGTCAAGCAAAGGTTATATATAACTTCAACTTCACGGCCGCATGAAGAGTGGAGAGGAGAGAGTTAGAGAAGAGAGTCTTTTTCGTTTGAAGCTTTTCGTGTGAGTCTTTTGGTGTGACTCTTTCGTGAGGTCGGCAGAGGAGCGCATACATAGAAGAAAAATACAAAAGCCGAGCCTATTTTGATGAGACATTTTTGTGTGATCGGGTGATCACTTTACAGCGTATGAGAGCTGCTGGATTTTTCTGAACACACAGAGAGTTCAGATATTGAAGATTTTCGTGTTGAAGATTTTGTGTAATTGATTCACATATACCGTGTTGCTGATTGGTGTTGCCAACACTTAAGAACAACACTGACGCAGAGTGTTGATCGAAGAGTGTATTCGTTTGGTTTTAAGCAACACGTCTTTTTATTTTATGCATCTAATTTTTATGTGATTTATTTTGATGCATTTTTAATTCCTTGGAGTATCAAGGAATTTGGTTTTGTTTTCTCACTAGTATTGTTTTGGTGTAAACGATTTACATATTTTTCTAATGAAATTTTTGCCATGAGGCATCGCACAAGTATTCGTACTTGTGCATAATTTAAAATTGGTGTTTATTTATTAAAGTTATATTTCTGTGTTAATACTTAATTTTCGCTGCATGTTGTGTACTCGTGTTAACAACACCAGAGCATAACACTAACTTCTGATACACACATTATAATATTTCAATTAATTTCCTGTACGTTTATGAACAACAATTCCTTACAAAATCATCCAAATTTTTCTTGGAATTCTACGGAGAATATGCTAAACCGGCCCCAACCCCAAATGCAGTCAAGACTACCACAACTCCCCTGCACCACCACCAGCAAAACAACAATATGTAGCAATGGTACCTGCTACACCTCAATGATTCAAGCAAGAGGAGTAAAAAGCTGAGTTTTGAAGATGTTATGATGAAATATGTAGTTGGGACTGAAACAAAGATATCAGGAGGTGATACTGAATAAGTTGGAAACTCATTTGGGCCAATTAGCCAACCAGCTAGCCACACGAGTGTCAAGATCATTGCCTAGAAACAGATAAAAGAATCTTAGGTATATAAATGCTATCATGGTAGTGACACAACCACCAAAGGAGGAGTCTGAAGAGACTGCCAAGAGAAAGGATGCAATGAAGCCAAAGCTTGAAGATTCAAAGGAAAGCCTAGCTCTGCAAAATCCTCGACTGCAGTTTAAAAAAGGCAAGTGCTTAGATTCTAATGCCTTAGCTCAAATGCTGGTTTATGATAGCTTCTTGAAGGAAATATCGACAAACAAAAGAAAGTTGAATGATCTTGAGAAGGTTACTCTAATTAAGAATGTTCGTATGTGCTCCAAAACAACCACCAAAATTTTAAGATCAAGAGAGTTTCTCTATACCTTGTGATATTGGAAATATTTCATTTTATAAGGTGTTATGTGATTTAATTTCGCGTATCAATTAATTACCTTATTCACTTGCTAAGAAATTAATTGTAGAATCTTTTGAACAGACCACTGTCTCTTAAGCTTGCAGATCCATCAATAAAATATTCTAGAGGGATAGCGGAAAATGTCTTAGTTAAAGTGGACAAACTCGTATTTCCAGTTGATTTTGTTATTCTTTATATGTACGAGGATTGTAAGGTTCCTTTGATCTTAGGACGCCCTTTTCTAGCCACGAGTAGGGTGTTAATCGATGTGCGTGTAAAAATGAAAAATTGGTCTTGATGATGAATTATGATCAAGTGATGTTCAATAACGTTGATGTTATTGATGTTTGTGTTGGTGAAAGTGTACAAGTAAGAGATGTCACCAATTCACTCTCGTTGAAGATGGAAGGATTGGTTACAAGGCCACAAAATCCACTACTTTTTGTCAAAGAGCTAGCCTACTACACTTAAATCTAAATTCTTTCTTTCTTATTTGAATTATTGTATGGTAGATGATTCAAATATGCATGTAATAGTTTTATCACCTTTGACAGGTAAGAGGATACAAAACTAGCTAGAATCTTACGCGATTATATTCACACAATGGGGTGGAGAAATGATGATATTAAAGGACTTGGACTCAAAGTGATGGTGGATGGAAACACAAATTGGTGGGAATCATGGCATTAACAAACGTAAATCCACGTTAGTGAATGATCCACTTTGTCACCTTGAGCTTGAAAAAGGAATTAAAGTCATGCTATAGACTACAAATTTAGCGTTAATTAGCAGGCAACCCAGTATTTTTGTTTTTTCCTCGTTTATTCCGATTGTATTATATTTTTATCTTTGTTTTTATTTTCTTGGTTTTTATGTTTTCGGATCTCGACGTTGATTTGGGTGTCATATTTGGAACATATTTAAGTGTGAATTGATCGTTGCATTGATAACCATCCGAATAAACCATTTTAGGGAAGTGTTTTGCGTTTATGCTTTCTTGCTTCCATTTTTTTATTTCTCATTACACCGAGGACCACGTAAATTTTGAAGTGTGGACTGAGGTATCTTTTGCAAAAATAGACTTAGAACTTGCAAATTCCTCTAGCAGCATAAATTCTTTTCTAATATTCATTGTGACAATTTGAATATGATTGCGTGAGACCCTGATTTGTTCACTGAGATTTGGATTACAAGAGAGATTTAATTGTGTCTAGTATTGAAATGGAGATATCGTAATTGTAAATTGTAGATACATGGTGTTAACTGTTTTGGGTCAAGATATTGAAATAAATTACATCACTTAGGGCAATGCATATGAATCAATTGTGAATCGGGAAACGTATACACCATAAATGAGAGATGTGAGCTTGTCTGACATTAAAAGAGATGTCTTAGGAATGATTTAGACGATTTTTATCCGTTTGAGCCTTTCGAGCCAACCAAATATATCAGTTCTTTTACCCTTAGATTTCTCTTTGAGCCTAATTTGAAAATCGAGTGAAGTTTATCAAGTGCACACAAATTATCCCCCGCTTTTAAATTTTTTGAAATCTCACATCAACTATCTAACTTTAGAAACTTATAAACTAGCCCTACCAAATTTTGAGGGAAGTAATTTTTGTGAGCTTAAAAGGTTGCAAAAGCTCCAATATTTCAAGAGGAAAAAAAATTATTTGTGGAGGAAGTTTGAATGTGAAAAATGATGAAATTCAATAAAATAGGTGAATCAGAGATGAGAACGCACTATATCGAAAAAAATAACTTCTATAATTTTGGAATTACCTATATTTTATTGTAGATATGATTCGTCACATACCGTTATATACTTATAAATACCTATAAACTGAGCCAAAATCATCCAACATTTAGTGGAAAAATGTACGAATGACAGGTATGTGAAACTTTTCACAAGAGATTGAGTGAAAGCAAAATGAGATATATATTGGAGCGCAATCTTGAAATGAAACACAATTGGCAATTATCATGTTTGACCAACATAATACACTCATGTCATTGTCTTGATCTATCCTCATTAAAGTCCCAAGACTTGAAGTTGTAGTGAAAGTAAATTTCTTGATTTTTGAAGCACTTTTCCTTTAGATGGGTTGATATATTTTGGTGGGTGAATTTGGGGTAGATTATGTCATGTGCTTAAACGAAGCTTTGAATATCTTAATTTTTTTCTAAATTTTGCCAGATGACAATCAAAAGCTAAAGTGTGGGATGTTTGATGAACACAAAAAGTTTTGTTTTTCATTATATTTAATGTTGTTTTGGTGCTTAATTGACTTGTTTGCATCCTATTTTTACGGTTATTAATTTGAATTATATTTTTCGTATAGTGCTGACGAAAGTTCGAAAAGATGAATAAAATTAGTGACAAAGTCAACAAACGAATGTCATGCAAGCAAAGCCCTCGAAAAGTGCCTAAAAAGAGGGAGCAGAATGGTCGAAGTTGAGCCAAGTATCAGAAAGAACCCCACATGTACACCCTTAAGCCGTAGACTTGAAATTTATGAAGTGGAGAAATTATGCCACTACCGCGCAGGCACCCATGCAGAGTGCATGCGACTGAAGATTCTTATGACTCCAATGACTACAACATAATCGACCATTTACAGCTTATACTTAATCAATGTCTCAAGTTTGAAATGAGATTTCGGATTTGAAATTCGATTGCATTCTCTCCTGACTCAAAAAATACTATTATTATAAGAATATATCAGTTATCGCAAAATTAGGATGGATCGATAGATTTTAAATTTATAAATTTTAAATGTATTTTTGTTGTCGAGATAAATAAGATCATAAACTTAAAATACACGTCTTATATGTTTATATAATATTTCATATTAATTAAGATGAATTTCAAGTTCATTCAATAATGATGTCATTTAAAATTTACTCAATAATGATGTCATTTGAAATACATTATACTTTATATTATTAATGTGTAAATAATTAATTTGTAAATTTAAAATTTGATTAATAATCGAAATTAAGAATTTTAAATCTATCTTCTCAATTGCACCTTTAGATTTCTTTTAGATTGAAAGAAATGGATTTGAGAATATATGCAAAAATTCAGAATCAACAAGAAAAAAAGTGACCCATAAAAGAAGTCAATGGCAACTAGTTTCCTAAATGCCAAATTCAAATCCAACCAAATTTTGATTACATGCGAAAAACAGGGTATTGTGCGAATATCACAAGTAATTCTACAAAAAATATGACAACATAGAATCAGTCCTGCCGAAACAGAAGCTATGGTGGATGAAAGCTGTCTCGAATCAGATCGAGCTTAGCAATGAGGGGAAAAAGGTATAGTTCTTTACAACAATAAAACCTGTGTACCAGAAGTATTAAATCTCTCACAATCTGCCCAACTCAATATGGATGGGCAGCAATCGCATTCTTCTAATAAAGATCACATCTCAGAAACAGACCACATATATGCTTCCATCTCTGTAGCTCGTTTTTCATTCGTCCTTTTAAACATTTCTTTCTCATATCCTACACAACAGAAGCGGCAAAAGACATTATAAACTTCCATCCATTTTCATATATATTCAACGCACATTAGATGCCGCATTCTTATTTATTAAAATTTCTAGATATGGAGTGTGGATAGGTGAAACGGTAGCAAAGAGCTCACCATTACTGCGGTCTACACCATCCCAGTGTCTTCCTGGTTTGATTCCATACCGGTTTGGAGCAGCTTCAAGTCTTCTCTTTATCCAGCTGTGACTCGGGATTTCCTGGGGAATTATGAATCCAGATTCTTTCATCTTCTCACTCTCACCAAGGTCTGGAAGAACAGGCAGAGAGTGCTTCCTCTGTAAGAGCAAATCTATTCGAGTAAGCCAAGAACCAGTTGGGTTGATAACAGTGTAGTTCAGAGAATAGAATTACCCATTTTAAAACAAAGTATAAATGATATACAACCTACCGTCACCAAATGTGCCATAGGATCACCCCATCTAACTCTTTCCTTCAGCATTCTGTCTAGATCAGCGTCATCCCTAGAGAAAAGTCAAACTGAAAATAAGTATAACACACTAAGCCTTCCTATTTCATAAGAAACAGCAACAAAGCACCGAAATCCGAATCAACAAGACGATGTAATTAATATTTACAGGAAAAGCTGCTATCTAAATAAAGATGGACTTTTTTGGATGGGAATCCAAATGAAAACGAAATTGATTCTCAATTGGTTAGTTCTTTATCAAGAATATTATTAGACAGAACTCTAAGGATGTACTCTGGCAATAGAAAGAAGGATTAACACGGATATACCCTAAAACCCTCTTCCTCTCCCCCTCTTGGACACCATATAGTGTTCCCCTATCATTAAACCCATAGTTCTAATAAGGACTGAACTGTGATATTTTCCAGAACTGATGAAAATTCACAGAGTTACTAAATCAAGTAAACCAACCAAATCATAATCAAATAATCATAGCATTTCCAATTTTAACACGCAAGTAAATTCACATTATGTGTGGGTGCGGGGTGCTTCGAGCATCCATGCACTGAAAATAAACTTAACCACATCTAAGGAGAAAACAAATTATACTGACTTAATCTATTTTTCAAATTTTACAGGAAGAAAGTGAGGTGCCAGCGAAACCTACCGAATTAGTTGCTGGACATTCAAGACAAGGGTGGAATACTTGTCGATGTTGCTAAGGATAAGTTAACTTGTTTATGAATGTATTCTATGAGAAACCAGCTTCAACCACATTATTGATGATCAAGACATTCCAATATTGCGAGAATATTAGCTCTTCATGTTTCCGCATCTCATTTGAACATGACTGGCATATTTACTTCTAAATTATATTTGAACGGATTCCTCTTGATCCTTTCTATTACCTGCTCCGTGCAAATGGTTTATCCTTCTCTGATTTGTATTCCTCAAGTTTAGCTTCAGCTTCCCGCTTTTGAGCCAATCCTTTAACCCATTCCAGCTTTATTTCCTGAAGGTAAATCATGGTCATCACTTGAAAAAAAAAAACATGTATCATTAAATGTGAGACATCCAAGGCAAAACGACAGGCATAAGATACATATACATCTGCGGAGTTCATTCAAGCCATGATATGGGTATTACAGAGACTAACGCGATATTATCAGAAAATAATAATTATGATAAAGAAAAACATGATGAAAGAAATACGCGAACAAGTACTACAAGGCCTTTGGTCTCAAACTAACGAACAAACATGCAGAAGCAATTGTTTAGCCAAGTTGTGATATAAAAAATGCATTTGTTTCAAAGCGAAGTGCATATCCTAATTTTTTCACATACAATATTATAACTATTATTATCACTGTGATAACTTCAATAAACAAAATTATAATAATCAGCCGAGTTCAGCAATGAAACGATAAAGCATAATAAGATATGGTGCAGAGATAAACCCTCCGATATAGCGTGATAACTAAACTAAACCCCAAATCCCATGTACTCTATAAATCTCACCAAGGCCCCTAACCATATGTATAGTCATAAACTAAACATGCCCAACATTCCATATACTCATATCCTTGTCCATTACCTAAAAAGTGTTCATATAGGGTGAGCGAAAAAGAGCTCACTACAGTCCCCACTATTCAAGCAGCTACCCATGTCATGATGTTGAATCGCATGCTCAATATGACAATAGCATATACATAAACATACATGATGCTTGTGAGTCACTCAGAAACACATACTGACACATTTAGAGTTCAAATGGCCTTACACAAGCTCATATTCACTGCTACTAGGAAAAATTCAAATCAACACGCATGTGGGACTTCTGAGCAGGGAAACTAGCAACTGCCAGCTTCAGATGCACGTTCAGGATGGATTAGGAAATCAGAAAACAGGAAGGGGGATGAAATGAATTAAGCAACAGCACTGGTGCAGAATTCTTGATTATCCATTAATAACTAATGCCCCAGAACTGAAAAGGAAATGCAGACAGAAACACATTTAACTCACGGTCCATTAAGCCTGGATGTACCTAATATCCTGAAGAATTAAATGTAGGCTGGTCAAAGACAGTAAATGACAGTCAAGTATGCCAAGTATGACAAAACTGGTGAATTCTTATCAAAATGATATTTTAGCAGACCGACCACTGAATGTTCATTTAACATTTAGATAATTTCTGGTACAATCCTCTTAGTAATGCTGATATACAAAACAATAAAAGAAAACAAAGGGGTGGGAAGGACGATACTACATGAAAAAGTAAGCCATGTTCATGAAAAAAATTTCCAGTATCTTGGAGTTCAAAAAAGATAAACAAAAGTGGCACCTTAGGCTTCTCTTCTTTCTTCTTTTTATCCTTCTGAGATTTTAAAAACTCCTCCTTTGACATTCGTTCGCCTGCAACAGAAAGGATATAGCATATCATGTTTTTTTCCTGCTGAAAAATGGCATACGACCAAAGAAGATACATTTTCTCACCTGTAGATTTGTTTCGGTATACAGCTTCAGCATTTCGGCCACTTACAGAAGGATCCATTTCTTTGAATCTACAGAAACATGAGTTTTGGACTTAGGTTGAGAATCTGAGGAAGCATAGGAAATAAGCTAAATAAATATATCTTTGTAAAGTGGGATGTAATTATTCATAGATTAATGTTAATCCACGCATTTCAACCTCATATGGTGCCAAAAGGAGACTCAGCAACTAACACATATAACAAAGTAAATAAAGCACCACAGGGTGGATTAATACGGAAACCTGAAGTTATCTCTCTATGTGATACAACTCATACAAGTATTTTTTTTGGTTAAAACTCCTTCAGAATGCTTTCTCTATGTCCTCCATCTATCCATAAACTTGGCTATATAATAAAATACAGCAAAAACAAGACAAAACCCATTTATAACATGCTATCCCCATATTCTATTCCAACATAACATCATTTCTTAAACCAAGTTCTGAGAGTCAAATATGAATATATGCTTGAGCCTTGAAGCTCTACTAACTCTTCTAACTCAGAAAAATATTTGAATGTAGTTGAAGTTCAAGTAAGTTCCGTATCATTCTTCAGGGGGGTCAAAATCAGACCAAACAAATATTCCATGGGGAAAAGACGGATGTTTGAGCAGTAGAGAGAAGATCTCGGACACAATATTAATGAAAACATAATAGTTACCTTAGCAAATCTTCCTTTTTCTTTCTATCAATTTCTTCTTTAATATCCACACCAGACACTAAACCAGTCTTTGCACGATCAATCAAAAGAGGCAATTCTTTACGTCTCTTTCTTGGGGGAGAAAGATCAGAAACTGAAGAAGTTGAATTTACAGTGTCATCACCCGTTTTGAATATTGACTTACTAGTAGAGATATGCATGAAATCTGTTTTACCATTCTTGATCTTTCTTGGAAGCGAAAGATCTGTCGCTGAAGAAGCATGGGAGTCATCTCGATATCCAGAGCCACGAGGAGCACGACGAGGAGGAGAAACATCTGAATCCATGTCCCCAGTATGTGAAGACTTTCTTCTAGGCTCCGGAGATGACTTAAACTTATCCATTTGCCTACGAGGTGGGGACAAGTCTGAAACTACTTTATTGGGATCTGAAGCTTCATTATAGGGATCATGTGAAGGTGAATCACAACGGGCTCTCTGGCCCCTTGAGACATGCGTTTTTTTGGCTTCTGGAGAAGCACTATGGAAATGCTTGCGCAGCTGCCGAGGTGTAGATAAATCGACATCTGACACACTGACAGGCTCTTGATTAGGTTTAGGTGATGGAGTGTCATTTCGATGCCGTCTTTTGGGAGGAGGATAAATATCAGAATTCTGGTTTTCTATCTCCAAATTTTTAGAATTCTGAGATACAGAAACCCAACCACTTCCATCCTCAGAAATGGCCCCAAAAGGACGCCTGGATCTGAGTTGCTCCAGTCGTTTCATATGCTTAACTTCAATATCTTCATCAACCTGAGGCTTATCTTCATCTATAACAGGTTTGATTATGGTAATTGACATAATTGAGCCAAAAATTGTGATCATAGGCTGAAAAAAATGTCTATTTGTAGTTACCTGCTGAATCTTCTTCTTCATTGAGTTTCACTGGCCTTTGCCAGGTAGGATCTTCATCCACAATAAGAACACCTTCAGAAACAGGTTTACCCTTTTTTATCTTCTTCTTCTTTTTCTTTTCTGCATCATCGTTACTTGTGTATTTCTTAAGGTAGTCTTTAAGTGACGTCGACTTTGAAGACATATCAACCATATTCACAAGAAGTTTCAGCTTTATCAAGAAAAAGTAAAGTATTATGATTCAGTTGATTAATTAACACATGTATGTATATCCCAGGGGTGGGGTGTGGACTTCAAATATTCAATAAGAAAAATTACACCCTAGACCCAACAAGCAAATGAATCAACATGAACTCAGATTTCTCTCATTTAACAAACAAATATAGTCACACGATACAATGACACTAATACACTCCAAACAGAAAATCAAATTAAGCTACTTTACTTTCAGCTCCAGAAACAAACAAACAAAAAAAATTACAGAGATCTTGCCTAACATAACAGAACAGCCAGTTCTTATATGTGGCTTTTAAACAAGGCAGATAAGGTATAACAAAATTCAGAGCAATTAATACTGAAGTAAACACCTTGGGAGTGAAAGGCAAATGAAAAATCCATCGAGTTTCGCCAAAAAAAATAAAATAAAAGATCACTAATTGACTGAGAAAATACAAATTGGTTTTTGAATTTTCTTTGAGAAGCAATATAAACTGAATTTAAGAATTACAAATACCTGAATTGAAATTGGCTTCTAGCAGAGCAGGCAGGTAACACAAAACCCTAGAAGAAAATTTTAGAGCACCATTGGTGTCCCGTGAGCATCTCAAACCGCGCAAAGCTCGTGTGCCTGAATTCGGTTTTAACGAAAAAAAACTGGATTCGTTTTTTGTCATTTGATATTGTCTCTTGGTCCATTTTTCAAATATCTTCTATGGTTTATCGATATTTTAAAAACAAAAACAAAAACAAAAAGTTTGATGGGTAAATTGTAGATAAATCTCTGGAACACAATTCAAATTTATTCTAACTTCTTATATCTAAAAACATATGTTTAAACTCTCTAAAAGGTTAAAAATGACATAAATACCCCTTATAATTATATTTTCTAATGATTGATTTTCTGGGCCTAAAAATGGTATCAGAGACATATGTTGATTTATTTCAAACTCAAAAATTATTATTATAAAGTAACTAAATGTTTGAGGAGGGGAATTTCAAAAAATTATGAATCCGAACTTATGTTCGAGAAAAATAATTTACAAAAATTATTCCAATATTTTGGAATATATACAATAGCATCTAATTATTGTTGGATATCAGGAGCAGAAAGGGACGCTACAACACCCTCAGGTAAACTTATGATTCAAGCAAATAAGTTTCTGGAGATAGTACTAGATTCCTCTAAACTCTCTTCGGATCTTAGGGAAATCCAGAAAATGGTATAAAATTATGGCAATATGATATTTTGTACCCCAACGAGTTGATAAAATCCTTGAAAACCAAGAAGAAATTCTTGGAATTTAAAGGATATTCAAACCAGAATTCAAAAACCAGAATAACAAACCAGTTCTAGTAAAAGAACTTCAGGAGGATGGTTACCACCATCATTTGGCAGTGAACATTTGTTACATCAACAAGGAAACGCCAGAGTGGTGTCAAAACCTTTAACTGAAGAAGATAAGATGATCAATCTAATTAAATATGTCTCAGAAAAGAAATTAATATGATGACAACTTTAGAAAGGATTGGTCTAGAGGATCTACAAGAGCTTGCGGAATCTTTCGCAAATCTCAAAGTTATAAATCTGAAGATGAACACAGCAGGAGGTGAAATACCTGCTATAACCTGGTCATCTTCTCAGGAACCACCAAGGAAAAGTGTGGGATCTCAAAATATAAACATGAGAGAATCTCAACCCGATTTCCATACTGGTGGAGGATCACTTCCAGCGGGAACAAAGACAAGGAGAAGTCAAATTCCATTGCACCAAACACCCTATGGGAAAACTGTTTTAGATCATATACATCTTTATGGGGTTATGCTTAACCTTGATGTATTAGATTTTAAAAACAGAGAAGATCTCATAGATGACTGAACATCTGCTATGAGAATCGCAGCATGAACACTTGATCTCAACAGAGAAGGATTCGTTAAACTTTTAGAAATGAGTCTTATGGGATCAGTAAAAATTGTTTGGGACATGACTTCATTGGAAACAAAAGAGTCAGTCTTAGCTGGTAAATCTCTCAGTGAGATCGCTGGAAAAATGGCTACCCTATTCAAAGCACAATTTATATGGGTAGACTATTTTAATAGTCAAGATAAAGAGAAGATGAAGAAATATACTCAAGCTCTATATAGTCTTGAATTACATGATATATGCTTAGTGGATGAATACATTATGTTATTCACTAAATATAGATAGAATTCAGGAGTCGAAGAAGATATAGCTATGCAGCTTTTCTTCGCCAAAATGCCAAGTCCCTGGAGAAAAATGCTCATAAGAGAATACGTACCTAGAAATTCATATACGTTGGCACAAAGAGCCTCTTTTCTCAAAGGAAAATTGGCAGAATTGTGCCATATGGCAGCATTACAAAGGAATTACAAACGCTTAAAGGGTATCAACAAAAGAACTCATTTGTGTTGTAAGGAAATTAATCTTCCAACAATTATTGGAAGTAAACCACAGAAGCATAAAAAAAAAAGTTTTAGTACTCATCCTTATGCTCGAAGTGGAAATAGTTCTTGGAAACCAATAACAGTATGGTCTAGACAGAAAGCCAGATCTTATAAATCTGAGCAAAGAAGTTGACCATCAAGAAGTAGGATATCATCCCAAGCATCGAGTACATCTCGAAACACAGGAAGAACACCCACTAAGAAAACTTTCAGGATAGCTCATACTCGAGCCAATGAAAGTTTCAAAGATTGTAATTGCTAGACATCTGGAGCAAGAGGCCATATCTCGACCAACTGTACAGAGAATGAAAAAAGAGGTATTAAACGCTTCGATCCAACCTCGGACATTGAAGAAACAGTTTATTATCAAGATCTTATTCTGGTATACCGATTCGAGGATATTGCCTCAGATGAAAGTATATATGAAGAAGAAGAAGTCTTAAGTCAAGGAGAATCTGATGGAACTGAATCAGAATCTGACTGAAGATGAAGTGTTTCGACATGAAACACATGAAGATTTGTCTGGTTTCTTTAGCCAGACAACAATATCTCATAACATGGTCCAAAAGATTATGAGAGAAAATCCTAGTCTTCAGAGATATCAAGGATTCTCTGCAGGACAGGTAGAAAAGTTCTTAGGAAGTCTTGGCCTAAGAAACAGAAAGCATCATCTAATCTATAAAGTTTCTAGAAGGGAAATGGCAATCCCGATGGAACTTATGGGAAATAGAATGGAGATGCAGTTAATTCCTTCCGAAGAAATTAAGGAGGAATTACAAAAACTCAAGATAGAAGTATCAAGAACTATGTCTTGGATTCATATTGGAGCAATCCAGATTATGATAAAAGCTACTTTCAAAGAAGGAATAGATTCACCCATCGATATTGCTATATGCGATAAAATAATGGAGAACCTTCAAGATTCAGTACCGGGAACTATCTTAAGAAATCTCTGCGCAGGAAAAATTGTAGTAGTAATCTATCCAAGGATAGCCTACAACTTGGTCGATCGAGAATTTAGCCGAGCCTTGAGATTACATCAAATTTTCAAGGAAAAAAAGCTGATGAAAAAAGGCAATAGATCATATTCTATTACTTATCAGATTTCATATGCTATATCTAATACACATCATTCCGAGTTGTTTATTAGAAATGAGTTCATTGAAATACCTGATATATTCGAAAAAGTTGCCCAGGCAATTTATCCAGAACGAGTTGAGTTTTCTTTAATACAGGAAACATATATCCAAATACAAGACAAACCGATTCTACAAAGGAATCAAAGTCTTAGATTGGAATAAAAAAGACTATCTTTTCAGGAAGATAGAATTACAAGTTACAGGTGGTGAAAAATGCATGTCTAAGAAACCCAACAGGAGCTAAAAAGTTTTTCTACAATAGGAAAACTTAGATGACCGGAAGGGTGGAAGGAAGTAGAAATAATATTTGATATTACGAAGCAAAGGAATCAATTTCCTTGTAATACATTATACTATTTGGAACAACCTATGATAGAAACTTACCAAGGACTGATTAATATCGGCGAATTGAAAGTTCATATTCAAGGAATTTCAGGGAAAGAATCAGATCGACTGATTCTTGGACTAGAGTTTTTCGAGGAACACAAACCTTGGAAACGTCTAGAGTACGGAATGGAGTTTATGACAGATAACAAAATGTGAAAAATCCAATGACCACAAGCTCATTCTCCATATACATCCCAGTAGGAATGTTATATGAACAATATAAGGCGGAATATTTTGCTGCTTCTATTGATTCATGTGCTGGAATATGTACAGCAAAACGAGGAGTTTTTCCAAATAATTTGGAAGAAGAATTACCAAAGATTGCTGGAAGAGATTTTCCAAAAGAATCTTAATCTTATGCAAAGGAATTAAGATGACTGAAATCATGATTGGCGGTGCTGAACAAACACCTTGATACAAGGTAAAAACACCACCAATTTATTTTCATGATACAAGAGCTGACATATTGTTAGGAAATAATTTCTTACACATGTTCAAGTCCTATACTCAAGAAAATGAGACTAGACGATTAGTGTTAACACCCTGTGATCACAAAATCATAATCCAGAGACTACGAGAGGCATTTTTACATAAAATTGCCGATCCAGTTTCGCAGCAAGCGTGGTGATGAAGGAAAACTTCTGAACCCAAAAATGAAAGATTCAAGACGGTTTGGAGAAACAATGCTCCAATTAAGAGCAGATAAAAAAACTCCAACCAGAAAATATAGAATGCCTTAAGATAACTCTATAGATGAATGAAGTAGAGTTTTAATCTAAGGTATCATTGGAAAATGTCAAGAAAAGGATCAAAGAAAATTACAATGAAGATCCCTTGGCATTGTGGGACAGAAATCAACTCAAAGCTTGCCTTAAAATTAAAGAAGGCAAAGAGTATGAATTTGTCCGTTGCAAGCCTATCCCAATGAATATAATTGATCAAAGGGATATGCAGATTATAATCAGGGAACATTTGGACCTTGGTTTAATCAAAACAGAAATGTCACCATATAGCAGTCCAGGTTTTCTGGTAAGAAATCATGGTGAGATAAAACGAGGTAAACCCAGATTGGTTATTAATTATCAAGAAATTAATAAGATTCTGGAGTTTGATGTGTATTTTATACCTAGTAGAGAACATCTAATCAGTTGCATACGCAATGCCAAGATCTTCTCTAAATTCGATTGTAAGTCTGGTTTTTATCAGATTCGAATGCAGGATGAAATCAAAAAATTCACAGCTTTCTCCACACCCCAAAGACATTATATTTGGGAGGTATTGTCAATGGGATTGGCTAATTCACCTCATATATTTCAAAGGAAAATGGATAATCTTTTTAAAGATTATTTTAAATTTATGTTTGTTTATATTGACGATGTTTTGATAGCATCTAAAAATATGGAAGAACATGTTAAACAATTGGAGATTTTCTCTAATGTTTGCAAAAAAGAAGGACTAGTTTTTATCTTAAAAGAAAGCAGTCATTGCAACAAAAAAGATTGAATTCCTCGGAATTGAAATCGATGAGTCATGAATAATTCTGCTAGAACGCATAGTCGAAAATGTGCATAATTTTCCAGATAATCTCAAAGACAAGAAGCAACTTTAAAGTTTCTTAGGAGTTATTAATTTTGTTGGGATGTTTATTAAAAACTTAGCAAAACATAGAAAGGTGTTTAGTCCATTATTGAAAAAAGATTCTAGATTTATATGGACAGAAGAACACACAAAGGGACTAAGCCAATTAAAAGAGATTTGTAAAAATCTCCCGAAAATGACTATTCTTCAAGATGAAGATGATCTGGTATTGTACACAGATGCCAGTGATCATTGGTGGGCAGCAGTTCTTACCAAGATCACACCCGATGGAGAACAACCATGCAGATATTGTAGTGGTTTATTCTCAGATACAGAAGCCATAAGATGACATATCAACGAGAAAGAATTTTATGCAGTAAAAAGGGCTTTTGAAAAATGGCCATTATTTTTATTTGCAAAAAAATTTACTTTGAAAGTTGATAATACACAGGTGAAAGCTTTTCTGAGAAACAAAATTGAATCCAAACCAGAAAAAGCTAGACTTTTAAGATGGCAAGCTTTATGTCAAAATTATATTTTTGATATAATTATTATTAAATCTCATGGAAATATTCTTGCAGATTTTTTAACAAGAGATGGACAGTATTGACATTGATGTTATTATCAAAATGCAGAGGCATTTGAGGGAACACCTTGAAATGCTTCAAACCGAGTTTAACAAGTTAGCAATGAACGCGGAAACTGAGGGAAGGCTTCAACAAGCAGATAAGAGAATTGTCTCTGACGGAATCACATGATGTTTACAGGCATATACTCAGTTATGGTCTGTGACACAAATGACTATCCTCCAAGGAATCGAGAAGCCATTGGTTTTCCGTATGGAGAGTTTTCGAGTACATGACTTTATACCTGGAGCAGGGGATTCACGTACTTCTAGCACAAGTGTTAAGCCGAGATCATCTTCTGATGAGTCGGCCAAAACAAAAATTGAAACTCCAGATTCTAATCTCGAGTCTTCAAGTCAACCCTTCACCTCGGGGATTGAAGAGGGAGAGATCAACCTTAGACCCAATATTGATAGGGGCAAAGCTAAGGTTGTTACTAATGAAGCTGCGATTTCTCCATTCCAGGTTTACCAATAGACTTGGGAGAAATTAAACACAAGAATTGACATCAACCCAGCCATGATTCGAGTTGATGTTGCAGGAAAATATCCTAGGGTATGAATAAAACAAAATTCATATCCAAAAGAGATCAAAGCCTGGTATGAATTTGGGGCTCTTGCCTCAGTTTATACTACTTCACCCAATTTCCCGGAGATTTCAGCATTACCAAAGTGGATACAGGAAGCGGTACATGAAACTTGGATGAACAATGATCATTTGTCTAGAGGAGATATTCTGGAACTGTATTTTTTCAGTACAGCACCAGAACCAGCAGGAAAAAGGATCACACGAAGCCTTTCATTTTATCAAGCTAAGGAGGCCAGAAATTCATCAAAGATCCTCCTACAAACGAAACACCCCTAGTCTCTTCATTAAATGAAGATGATATATCTACCAGGAGAGCATGGAGAGTTTGAGTCTGTCTAACAGAGATGGACAAAGTCAAGTATCCATTTAAGTTTTACCAAAATTCTGTAAATAGATCTTTCCTGTTGAATACAATGACAGGAAAAACAACGAGCTTCGCAGAAGATCTGTTCGAAAAGAAAAAAAATCTTCTGTGGAACAGCAAGCTACCGGCAAGCAAAGAGACTTGCCGAAAATTCTGTAATATGGCACATGTGGGAAGATGGTAAGAAAACATCTGCCCAAAATACCAGAACCAGAAGGAACCGGAGTTTGGTAAAGGATTCAAGCCGATATCTGATCGGAAAGACTTTACCGAAACCAGTACAAGTGGGGAAGGACCACAATCACGTTTTCCTCGAGGACACAGAAAACCAAAGATTCTCCGACAAAGCTAAAGTGAACATGTGACCATCCCACTAGCAAAAAAAAGGTCCACCATGTGAGTGAAATACAATGACCACCAATAATCGGTGGTAAAGGAAAAAGAACATTGGATTCCCCTATCTTTAAAGATAAAGGAAATCCAATAAAAAGACACAAGTTAGTGGACAGATGACTAACCCACTAAAAAGCAAGAGAATCTGGACCTAATTACATCTATAAATAAAGAGTAAACGGGAACCAAAAAAATAAACAAAGCCGGAAACAATGAATATGTATAAAAATATTTTCAAAGTTTCCAAACGAAGAATCAAAGCTACAAGAAAATCACTGAAGGTTTTCAAAGAGCTATATCAAGTGCTTAAAGAAGCAGGGAACGAGATATCAGCTGATATGATCCAGACGCGTATATACTATTTATGTCAGGAGATGAAATCAGAAGAACAAGTTATTTCTAGATTTATGATCTTGGAAAAATAAAAGTGGAGGGACCACTCAACCACTAAAGAAAGTGATCTAGATGCAAGCTGTAAAGGTTTATTAAGATTTGAAATCCGAGTTTCAAATCCGAAGAAGCCTTCTATAAATAAGGCAGGAAGAAGGAAGTTGGGATCATCGAACATTTCCTCAATTTCTTTCAAAAACAAGTTGTAATATTTTAAGTTTACGTGTTTTATAAGTTCAGCTACTAAACAAGTTTCTCCTCTTCTACAGTAGGTTACTATGTAATAATAAATGTTGGTGTTTGAATAAAGAAAACCTTTGCTCTAGCCCCTCTCATGTATTATTTTCAAAATTTTATTTTTTTTTATCATACACCCTAAGATAGGAAACGAATTAGGGTTGTGCCAAGTGCTGCTGAAGGAATTTGCGTCAGTAACCATCTGTTGCGACTGCGTGGTTAGGCTGTGAGGAGCAGTTTGTAAAACACGGTGGATATAACCAGGTGGCACTCCGGTCAAAGAGGTAAAAGATTTAATTTATATTACGGAAGCATGATGGGTCTTTTAAAAAAAACGATCATTTGAGCATGGTATATAGACTGAAAACTTTGTATAGCTGTATGTCTTAGAGCTATATGCTTCAAGAACAGGCTCGATATGTATAACAATGCCACGTACCAATATAAAGGAGTAAGGGTATTTTTGGAAAATTTAAAATATTGGGGAGTTAAAACAAAGAATTGAAGGGATAAGAAGTTGGGATAAAGTTGAGAGGGGATGTAGGGAGTTATTGAAAGTTTGCCCAAGTTTGATCAGATCTAAATATAAAAAAAATCATTTTATTTTTAATTAGTCTATTTTATGACTAAAATTTGATAAAATTAAATAATATCGAAGTTTTTCTTATATCAAAAAATCAAATTAATTAGACAATAACACTTGTGTCGTCGAATTCAAAATTTTTAAATAATAAAATTTAATACGATATCATAATTTAAAATAATTCCTAAAAATGTATTTTTTTACCTTACTTGAAGTTTTCTAATATTACAAAAAAAAAAAAAAAAAGCACCGATTGATTTTAAAAATCACATCTACATCTCTTCACCTTTATAAGAATGTATAAAATAATAAAAAGGATAAATGTATATAATATCTTCAAAAACATTTCATAAAAAAATTGATTTGTCTACATGTAATATCTTTAATTTAAATACATAAAATTGTAATGGTTTGTTTATTATTTTAAGTTGATCGTATATGATTTAATAGATATAGTTATCACAAAACAAAATTAATTGAGGTAAAAACTTGTGTGAAACGGTCTCACGGGTCGTACTTTGTGATATAAATATCTTATTTGAGTCATCCGTGAAACAGTATTAATTTTATGCTAAGAGTATTACTTTTTATTGTTAATATTGGCAGAGTTGACCCGTCTCACAGATAAAGATTCATGAGATCGTCTCACAAGAGATCTATTCATTAATTAAAATGCATTCAAATTTGATAGTAATTTGAAATCAAAATTTTTAAATATTAAATTTTTTATTTTATCTGAATAATTATTACTAAAAAAATAATTACAAGAAACATTAAAACTTACTGCCAAAAATGTGTTGGTCAAGTTGTAATAAGTGATGTTAATAAAAGCATACGTTTGGAATGTTATAGAAATTTTAAGTATTAAAATATATATTTTTATTGATTCATTGAATAAATAATAGGTATCTTATGATACAATTTTATTGATATTTAACAATGAGATGTGTCAATTATGCTCATATTTATCATAATAATTAATACTTTAACATAATAAATAATATTTTTTCATGAGTGACTCAAATAAAAAATATGTCTCATAAAATTGAATCGTGAGACTATCTCACAAAATTTTATATTTAGTAAACGAGTAAAAATATTAAAAGCATATGGTTGTTATTTTTAAATTCATTTGATTTTTAAAAAAAATTTGTTATAAAGTAAGAAGGTTATCAAAGTAATTAACCACATTTTTAAATTATACGATTTAATAACTATTAATGACCAATAATATATATGATTATTAAACCACACACATCTTAAAGAAAGTGTAGCTTCAACTTATTAGAACAATTTTCCTCAAACAATAATAGCAAAGTGAATGGATGAAAGGGTTACCTAAAGAATCCCCAATTCTCACAATTCCTTCAGAGGAGAGAATATGCTATGATCATTGCAAGGTAATATTTACAACAGTGAGAAGAAATTTCATAACCAACCAACAAAATGACAAGTCGTAAGGTCCAAAATACGATAACGTAATCTAACTGTATGCAAATTTAGGTACAATGAAAAATGACTATAGTTTTAATGGCATGAATTGATTATGAGGTGCATGTTTACATATTTAAAATATGATTTTCTGTTAGAATGCATAAAACTGTGTTTTAAAGGTTATTCGAGACGCGATCGAGGAACGGAGATCGGGGACCATATGAGAGAAAATATTTGTATTAAATAATTATTTTTAATTGTTTGTTGTGTGGTGTATTTTAAATGAAATTTTCGAAAATGAGGTGTTTTTATACGCCGAGTCGTATTTTAAACCGGCAATCGATTTTCGATAAAAATAGGGACTTTTCGAGAACTCGGCTAATAATTTCACAAAATTTCCTTAACAAGATATTTTAAATATTGTCTAATGGGCTTAATTGACCTATTATACTAGGTTAATGGGTCTTAGCTTGCACCATGTGTTTTAATTAGAATAAAATTCTAAAACCCTACATTCAAAGCCCATAATCACATGCCCCAACCCCTCAAAGCACTAGGACTCTTTCATCAGCATTTAAAGCACACAATCACACGTATTTTCGAAGGAAAGTCACGTGAATTTGAAGAATTTCAGCAAGGGTCCATCTTCGCCAATGTTCCTCGTATTGCCAAGTTATTTTCGTGCGTAATAAACGCAAAGACACGCTTTAATCTCCTTTTTTTCTCATCATTCATACCATAGTATACACTTGATACATGCTTGCATGCAAAAATATGATCAACGTGGTATATTTTCGTTTTTATGGCTTTATATGCATAAAAATAGATTTTTTTTAAAAAAAAAAACTCTTCCTAATGATGCACAAAGGAGCTGCCATGGTAGGAGAACTTGAATGGACGTTTCTACAACACGTTAAGGGTCTATAGATGCATAAATAATGGTTTCACATGTAAGGTTGAGGGCTTGAATGAAAATTGTATGTTTTTGAGGACTAGGGTTTTCAGTTAGGATTCCTTGAGGGCCACGACTTCCAGCAGCTGTTAAGGCATGCCGAGGAGACCTAAGAGGGCTGCATGATGGTCCTAAGATGGCTGCACAAGGGTAGGTTCGAAGGGCAAGGGCGATCGCGTGAGGTTTGGGGGAGCCGTGCGCATGCCTTGGGGACGGGTTGAGGGGCTGTGGGCTCTAGGCTCTAGGCTTCTCAAGCTCGGACCATAGGGTCCATAGGGTTTGGTTAAGGTCGTAGGGTCGATGGTTAGGGGCTGGACATGATGGTTAGGGCTTAGGCGTGAAGAGGCTCAAGGTGGGTTAGCTAAGGTTTTTGAACATGCACCAAAGAAATTCAGTAGATATCCTAGTCTGGTCCAAGGATTTAATTGGTTTGGTTTGGGATGAAAAAGGGCTACTTAGGTGTTAATAAGCTTTGGTTCAAGTTTGGTAAAGTTTGGTGAAGTTTCGAGTCAATACGAGTCAAAACCGGGATATACGTTTAAGTTTAAACACGAATTGAGAAATTAGTCGAGAAGCCTAAATTTACGTCTAAGAAATATTTATGGATGAATTTTAAGGTGTTATGTTAAGTTTGGAATGATTTGGGCCGTTGTTTTAAGTTATAAGGATAAATTTGGAAAGTTAGGGTTTTATGGGTAAAACGGTCATTTTACACCCGAAAAATGTTAGACGTCCAGGCAGTGCCCTGAATACTGTAATAAATATTAAAATATTTATTTCAAATGTTTATGGAATTTTATGACAAAACATTAATTCTAAAAGACATGTTGCATGCTTGGTATAAAAGAAAAATGATTTATATGTCCATGTATTTTTATAAGTGGTGGAAATATGAGAAGTTGAAGGAGGTGAATTGATTGTGACTAATACGATGAGACGATGATACGATAATATGTAAGGTCAAGGCTTAGTTGACGGGTGAGAGTATCGTTGATGTCTCCGTCGTCCGGTACCGTAATAATACGTAGATGAATCCATCGACCTACAGCTAATACGAAAGTCACAATTGAGAATTTGAATTCAATAAAAAGGGAAATGTATACGTATATGATGAAAAGAAAATGTATATGATGAAATGAAAAATGTTTAAAATTTATGTTTATGAAAAGTTATTTTAATAAAAAAAATTTCACTGTTGCTTGTGAATGTATATGTATTACTTGCTATCATGGTTAAGGTTTATTGAGTCTATAGATTCACTAGGTGTGATCGATGCAGGTGAACTCGATATTGATGGAGGTCTTGATGGTTGAAGTAACTGTACTGAAGGTGCACACAACTCGAGGACCGTTGCTAGTTTTCCGCATATGTCTTTGAAATGTTTTGAGATATTTAAGAGTTTATGCTTTATTTTGATAAGATTATATATATATATATAGTTTCATTTTGGCCGAAGAGATGAAAAAAAAATTTCTAGTATATTTTAAAGAAAAACAAGTAGTTTAGGTTTCACAAGCAATAACAATAATAAAACAATGGTAGAGCAACACAGCAACATGAGATTTTCAGCTTAGATGCCGGTGAAGAGGCGGCACTGCAGCTCCCAGTGCTCCTTAACCTGCTGAAGCCTCTCCATTTTTTCGGCTTTTCGGCGTTCTTCCCAGTACTCTTGAGGACACCTGCTCGAATCAAGATATATGTTACCAATTGAAAACCAAAATAGTACACCAGATTGTCTTTTGCGTCGAATAATTATCGCATTACCTTCTCCGCAATAGAATATGCAGCTCTTCTAAATGTACAGCAGCTTCATATACTCCGGACTGGTATAAAATTAAAATCTCAGAGTATTATATTTTGATCATCTAAACTTAATGTATATTAAATCTATAGTTGATATTATCTAGCTACATGAAGCAAAATATACAAGAAGAAGACCGAATATGATACCTCCCGGCATATAGGGCACTTTTCGCTGTGATTTGCTGTAGGAAGCCCATCTACAATGGTCACTGAGGCAGCTTTGCAAGCACACAGATAGCATAAGATATGGCCACACGTAAGAGATACTGGTTCAAAGAACGTCTCCTGCGACAAAGAAATATACATAGTTTATACAGGTTTCAGTAGATTTATTTTCGACATGTTGAGCAAAGATTAAGGCACCAACCAAGCATATAGAACAGGTCAAATCTATGTCAAGCTTGACTGAATCTAATAGCTCACAAGAAAGAGACGGTTTTCCATCACTAAAAGCCAGAGAACACCCCTCGAAAAGAGCCGGAGCCGGGCTGGAATTAAGCGCTTTAGACTCCCTAAGGTTTATATGAAAGGCCATAAGTTCACAAAGCCACGGAGATTGAAGGATCTCGACGTGCATACTTTGTGCTTGAGACTTGAAAGCTAGGCCTTGTTTAGAATAGTGAATCTGCCATGATCGAGACCAAAACAAATGAATGGAATAAGATCAGATTGATCTCTTCGTATATATATATACTTTTGCACTTGATTTTTATATAATTAAAAAGTATACCTTATCATATTTCTTGAGTATTTTACGCATAGCAATTGCGTTAATTATCGCATATGTAACAAGTTCCCTGCCTTCTTGAATCAATGTGACGTGATTTCCTTGCAGTTTGTCTTTGAACCAGATAAAGCACTTGCTGAATCCCGAAGCTAAGTGCAGCTCAAGCAATTTCTGGGCTTTTTCATTGAAGAAACCAACTACTGCAGACATTTCCTGAAGAAGGGATGGAAAAAATGTTCCATCGCAGACTACATGCAAAGCATATCAGATTTAACATACATAAATAAAACATATTAAAAGCCAGTCGATTTTGATTGGTTAACATCTTGGCTCATAATCAAATTTTTGGCTAACGGAAAGGAATTAAATAATGACAGATATCGTCGAAGAAAATCTGCCGGCATTTTACCAAGCATATATCTATGCAATAATAATTAATCATTATTATCATTCTCTATCAAAGATTAAGTCGTCGAAACTGACAAATCTTACCAAACCCCCATTTCCCCAGCAGGATTTTGAATCACCGCCCAAAACCCAAAGCAGAAGATACAAGAATCCGTGGTTTGAATAATCACACAATTGATCAAGAATATAACATACCTGGGCAGTGTTGTGGGCAGGTTGGCAAGTCAAGAGGGATCCCATCACCATTTAGATGATCTTGATCAAGAACAACTGTATCCTTACGAGAATCAATCTGTTTCCTGCATCTCTTCAAGATTTTCTTGAGTTTCTTTAAACCCACCCGGGGAAATTTCTTCTGCTTCTGTCCCAGCATGTACTCCTCGTATTTCTTGCAGAACTTCATCTCCTCGATTTAAAACGTCGACCCTTTGTCTGAATTATCAGAGACGTTTTGCGCAGTTTCTGTAAATCTTCTTTGATTCAAAGGAAACCAAAAGAAAATGAATGAAAATGCAGCTGAAATCCTTCTCAAAATGTACCAAGCCTGAAAAGTGGATTCTTGTGTGTACTGTGTACGCGGTTACGTGGTTTTGATATATACATCTACTAGATCAACAAAAGCGGACGACTTTGTGCCTTAACCGGATGATTATCAAGTTTTGATATATTTTTTTATCTTGTGTTCATTTTTATATTCAACGATGAGTCGACGCTCACCTTAAATCCAATGAAACATATTAAAATTGTTTATCTACTATAAAAATGACGAGCACGATTGATGCAAAACATATCAAAATGTATTTCAATATATATAAATTTAAACAACAAATTAATAACAAACTCTTGCAAAATTATAGCAAATTCTGTTGATTAAAGGAGAGTACGTAAGTATAGTTTCCCTTCAAATTCGCTCCGTTACCATTGAATATTGAATCGATTAATCTGTAATTGTTCAAATTTGGATATTGATGTCAAATAAATTATAAATCTTTTATGTATTAATTTTATTTCATTTTAGAATTTATTATAATCTGTCATAATCAATGATTATCGAAGATAATGACGAGCAGATATGAAAGACTATACGTGTCTTTCTATTTTTGGAAAAGCATTGTTGACTAAAATGAAAAATAAGATAAAGAATTTAATCTATTTTAATGACCACGAAATCGAATTTTAAAATAAATAAACATAAATCAAATTAGGAGTGTTTATTTCTACTTTAATGATTTACTTTTGTTGGCTAAAATAAAAAATTTACACAAAAACTCTTGTGAGACGGTCTCACAGATTAATTTTGTTTGGGTCCAAAAAAAATATATTATTTTTTACGCTAAAGAGTATTACTTTTTATTGTGAATAGGATTGACCTGTCTTATAGTTAAAAATTCGTGAGATCGTCTAATAAGAGACTTACATCAAAAATTTAAGAAGACCATAATGAATGGAGAGAGTTACGACAAGGGAAGGGGGTTGGGAAGTGCCTCATAACTCTTTATTATAGACGATCCAAGGAGATACCACATTTTATCAAAATCTAACTAAGAAGTAAGGTCATATCGGCAACACTAATTAGACGGTGTTGACATTTTTTATGTCACGATAACGCTGAAAAAATAATTAAAAGTGAAAAATAAAGTGAACATATTGAATTAAAATGATTAAAAATAGAAAACGTGTAAATTATACGGTAAAATTTCGTTTGTGTGAAACTGGCATATAGCAGTAATCTCGTGAATTTTGACACGATAATTTCCAACGCTAAAACTTAGAAGTTGCACATTTGTGTATTACGCTGGTGTCATATAAATCAGAGAAAAAGGTAGTGTTTTTGGCAAGGAATGCGTGAGAAGTCAACAAGTATAACCTTTTTGGCTTATTCTCTTTAATAAATCGGCGGGAAATAAATGAATTAATATATTATACCTTCACGTCTTTCAAAGCGTAACTCGTGCCGAAATGAAGCTTTTGTTTGACGGGATTAATCACACGTTGATTCGATCTAAAGAGTTTTGTTCGTCTAATATGATTTGATCTTTTGAAAAAATGAATGGTTTAGAAGATACAGCAAGTAATTTTAAATACTATTTGCACTGATGTACGCGTTGCGTGCTTATATAATATTTTTTATAATTCATTTGATTTATATTTAAATTAGGATCAAAATATAATTATAAGAAATAGCGAGAGACTACACTGTAATTTTGATATATAAATTAAAAAATAAATTGAACCTAATAAACTCCAAGAAACAATTACTTTATCCGCTGAATTACATATAACTTATATTAAAATTTTAACATTTTATTAATATATATAATTATTAAAACATACCATGACACCAAAGTTAGTTACTTTAAGTGTCTCAAACTTGATAAAATAATAATAATATAGATAATATAGATATGTGTTAAGAATCGGTTTCACATTATTTAAAAGTTGTGTCGTGATTGAGTTAAAAAATCAAACTATTTTTTTATCTAAAATAATTATTCTATTAACTTTATATGATAACGTGGAAACAACCCGAATTAATGTAAATAATATTTTGGTTAAATTGATAAAAAAATATAATAACATATGAACGGGTATGTGTCATAACTGATTTATGTAAAACAAATAAAAGAACACACAAGTCTGTTTATGGAAGTTTGATGACAAGATCTTTCTACTTCTCTCCCTCCTCCATTCTCATAAGGTTTTATTAGAAGACTTTGATTTATAAAAATATGTTGAATAAACACATCTTAATTGATGTCACGCCCTCAACTAAAACTCATAACACTCTCAGTCCACCGCAACAACAAGCTCCAAATCCCCTACAACCGATCAGTTAGACGACAAACCTGGCAATCAAATCTCACCTCTACATATGTTATTCTTTATATATCGAGTCAAAATTGTCTGAAAGTTGAGTAGAGGTGCAAGTACAGCATGTTGTTGCAAAGAGAGTAAGTTGATCCTTGAAGATCTGATATAGATGTTGACGTCATATTATAATACTTGAAAGTTCTCCTTGTTGGATAAATGAAAAAATTAAATGAAGAATGAAGAGTGGTGAATGAAAAAGGGAGTGAGAGTTATCCCATATTGGAAAATTAGAAAAGCTTGGTCTCCGTTATAAGCTCCAATTTGAGCTAAGAATTTGGGCCCAGGGGGTACCACAAGTTTTTAAAAGAATGAAGACGCTGATAGGCTGTGTCTCGGTGAAACACATGTGCGCGTCGCCGGCCGGCTAGGACAAAAGCTCTCGCGCTGGTGCGCGATAGTATGGTCCGCCCCAGCGCGCATGCTGCCTTTTGGAGCACATGCACAGAACCAGGCGCGCTGGTGCTCGCAAGGAATGTCGCCCTAGCGCGCCTCCTGCTGGTTTGGAGCGAAAAAATAGAACCAGGCACGCACGCCTCAGCACGCCTCCCACTGTCCTTTTGCACATGAAACAGTGTGTGCGTCCTTTCTCGAAGGTTGTGTTTACTCCAGCCTAATGTTTGCACCAAACAATATGTCCTTTCACTACTCGCAGAGAGTTGTGACTCTTCTACGCATTCGGTCCAAAAAGTTGAGACTTTTCTACGCATTCGATCCGAAAAATCGTGTCTCTTCTACGCATCCGATTATCATTTATAACTAATCTCTCATCCATTTTCGCTGCACTTCTTGCCAATTTCGCTGCACTACTTCTTGCCATCTTGCTGCATAATACTTCACTTCATTTTTTGAAAGTTGTTGCGTAATTTTGTTTGCTGCTTTCGAGAGTTTGTAGTGCTGCAATCTCTCGACTTGAAATTTTTTGTATCTTAGGGACGATTGTCTGCAACGTATAGCACTTCATACGGACAATTTCGTCTTGCGGAGAAATGAACATCCTTGTCTGGACTTGCAGTTTATGTGCTTGTTCAAAATCGAGAGAAAATCAACAACACTCCTTAGCTAAGTTGACGTGGCAGTGAAGTGTGAATATAAAAAAAGATGCTTGTCTGTTGGGAGATTGGACATTCATTGTGATTCTATAACTTTGGTCATTCTTGACAATATTGATAAGTCTTCTCCGTGTTCTTGATAAATTTTTTTCTCTCTTTTTGCAATCTTGAAGTTTATGTAATAAGTTCTTCAATGGTAACAAGTGCTTTTTTATAGAATTCATTCATTTGTCTGAAAAAGCTTGTTGTATTTTATCATTGACAATAGATACATTAATTGTTATTGGATTTTGTTCTAATAACTATATGTTTAAAGGTGATTCATCCGTTCTGGTTAATTTGGTTTTCGTCTTAGAATCAATGTATGTACCGAACTTACATATTATATTATCAGTTATTTCTTTACATAAAAACTAAATATCCTATCAATTATATATATATAAGATGATTATTCTCATCTTAAGTGAGGCAACACATCATTAAAAAGTGATAATGAAAGTAGGGATACTGAAAAGAATGAAAGACTTGGTAGCAGTGGATTAGTGGAAGGAACCACTACAAAATGTCTCGTGGAATCAGATTTATTCATGATTGCATTTGATATTCGATGATTTGTTTTAATAATTAGCTGACTTTTCACATATATTTGTTGGTGTAATAATGTATTTGATAGTGGCACATAAAAATATATATATGAAAAGAATATTGTATTCTTATTTAATCTATACTCCATTTAAATGAGATATTACGATTTTGCATTTCTAGACTAATCTAAAGCGATTATATGATAAAATATATTCCATGTATTTGAATTGAAAACTTATCTCTAAGATTTGATATCTTAGCCTAAAATAGAGATCAATTCCTAATAAACTGTTTATTTTCCTTGTTTACAGGATCTTGAGCATCTAAGGAAAGAGATTGAGAAAAGGAAAAGAGATATATAAAAAAGGAATAAGGAGAGAAAAAGTGGGGAGACGATCACAACTGAGAAAAAGAGCATTGCTGCAGGATCTTCCTCGGAGTTGAAGATTTCGGCGTAAAGTCGTTTGTGTGATTGACTCACGTCACAACCATGTTGTTGATCGGTGTTTCCAACACTCAAGAACAACACTGACGCAGAGTGTTGATCGAAAAGTGGTTTCAATTAGTTTCAAGCAATACGTTTTTACTTTATGCATCTAATTTTTATGTAATTAGTTTCGATGCATCTTTAGTTCCTTGGAGTGTCAAGGAATCTGGTTTTATTATTCTCACTAGGATTGTTTTGGTGTAAACGTTTTTACATAATTTTTCTAGTGAATTTTTGCCATGAGACATCGCACAAGTATTCGTACTTGTGCATGATTTAAAGTTTGGTCTCTGCTTATTTATTGCAATTATACCTGTTTAAGTAACAAATAATTTCCGCTGCAGTGTTGTGTACTGGTGTTGACAACACCTTAGCACAACACCAAAATTCTGATATATCAATTACTGAATATTTTCTGTAAGTTTATTAGCAACAGCACTTTCAAGTGGTATCAGAGCCAACGCTTGGTACACTAAGTGATTGATTCTGGTCGTCTGCTGTCTTTACAGGAAATACACTAATAGTTTGATGGATCCGTTAGCATCTAGCACTGCTTTTAGACAACCAGTTTTGGATGGTTCAAACTATGCACTCTGGAAAGTTAAGATGAGGATGTTCATCAAATCTATTGAAGAAAGAGCATGGCAACGAGTCTTAGACGGCTGGTTTCCGCCTAGGATACTTGATGATGATGGAGATAGTAGAAGTAAACCAGAGAATTCATGGTCCAATGATGAAGTTCAAACCTCGAACTTTAACTCAAAGGCACTCAATGCTATATTCACCTTTGTTGATGTCAACATGTTCAGCCTCATCACCAACTACATATCTGCCAAAGAAGCATGAGATATTATTCAAAAGCACTGCGAAGGGTCTGAAAGTGTTCGCAGAACCAAACTCAGGATGTTAACCTCCAAATTTGAAAGCCTGAGAATGGAGGAAAATGAGACTATTGTAGAATATGATCGAAGATTACGTGACATTGCAAATGAGGTTTTTATTCTCGGTGATCCTATGTCAAATGAAAAGCTGGTTAGCAAGGTCCTGAGATCTCTCCCTGAACACTTCAATATCAAAATCTGTGCCATTGACGAGTCCAAGGACACCTCTACACTTAACCTGGAAGACCTGATCAGTTCACTTCGAACGTTTGAAATTAATCTGGACCTACGGAAAAGAAATAAAGGGAAGGCCATTGCTTTACAAACCACTGATGACTCCATGAACAGTCTAATTCAAGAGGCAAATGAATCTGATCTTGGTGATGAGTCAATCTCCCTGATTACTGAGAAGTTTGGTGACTACTTGAAACGAATGAGACACAAAAAGAAAACTGTGTCAGCACCAAAATATTCTTTTGTTCCTTTTGAAAGAATAAAATGCCTGAATCTGTTCAAGGGAATTTTAGATCAAAGAATGAAGCTTTGGGTCGGCCAGAGGGAAAGAAACTTGACTCAGTCCAGTGTCGAGAATGCTCCGGATTTGGCCATTATGCAAATGAATGTGCCAACCGACTTCGAAGAAATAAAAACATGGCAGTCACCTTGAGTGACGAGGACACTGATGAAGGCCGTGATTCTAAGGAAGGAGACGATTGTACCTCCCTTACTGCCATCCAGATAGATATGAAGAAACTGCATGTCAACCCCTTTGGTGTTGCTACTGGTGTTGCAACACCAGGCTGCAACACTAAGTCAATATCACGATGTTTTAATGCTAAATCGCTGGAAAACTCAGATCTCGATAATATCCAGGAATCTGACCAAGAAAAACTAACTGTGGAAACCATCCAGATGATGTACGAAGAACTCTACAATGATTGGCTCAAACGAAATGAGACAAACTCCATACTGTCAAAAGAAAACACTGATTTGAAGAGTAACTTGTCACGTCTTGAAGTCTTGCTGACTAGGAAGGATCTTGAACTGTGTAAGGTCAATTATGATCTTGAAAAAGCATCAAAAACACTTGCAAAATTCAACTCAAGTTCATCAAAACTTGACACAATGCTGACTATGGGAAAGGGCAGCAGATCTGGGCTTGGGTATGTTGAAAGTATGTATGAACATGGTGAGTCATCTAACTCCAGTTCAAGGACCACTATTTTTGCAAAGGGTGTTGAAGACTGTATTGAACCCTTACCAGAAAATCCACCGATAAAGACGATGCAAAGCTCAAGGTTGGTCACTGAACAGAAGCTGAAATCATCCAGTTCATCTCCCTCACCCTCAAAAGCTCACTCTTCAGCAAAGGTGTCACAAGTCAAGAAACCTGCTTCAACCCCAAACTCCAAGCCAAGAAAGCGTCATTTCATGTGGCACTACTGCAATAAGCCTAGGCACATCAAACCCTTTTGCTATAAACTCAGTAATGACTACCTCAGGTGGCATACAAATCGGGTGTTGCATAAGGTGTTACCCAACACCACGTCCAACACCACAGTCAAAAGTTCATTCACTAAGAAAATTTGGGTACCAAAAACTGTTATACGATGCAATGTCATTTATACCTCGTTAAAAACTAACATTGCAGGTGCATGGTACTTTGATAGTGGGTGTTCTTGTCACATGACTGGATCTAAAGAACACCTCATTGATTATCTTGAAGTAAAAAGTGGACGTGTAACCTATGGAGGTGGTGCCAAAGGGAGAATTGTAGGCAAGGGAACCCTGAATGTTGATGGACTTCCCGTACTTCACAATGTCCTACATGTTGAAGGACTTAATTCGAACTTAATAAGCATAAGTCAACTTTGTGATGATGATTTACATGTTAGGTTCAACAAAAATAATTGTGAAGTCTTTAATGATGAAAATGTTTGTGTTATGTCAGGAACTCGGTCTGCTGACAATTGCTATCTTGTGGGAGAATGTGATGATTGCCAAAGTGCCAAGGTAAGCAATTTGGATATATGGCATCAAAAACTGGGTCATGTGAGCTTCAAGATCTTGAAAAATCTGTGTAAGTTTGAAGCTGTGAGAGGGAAATCTAAAGAGGATAATACTGAAGGACTACTGGATACAAGTGAGCCATCGACTAGCACTGGTGTTGAGACTTGTGTTGAGTCCAGTGAGGCAACACCGGGCACAACACCACCGAACAGAACAGAAGCCATGGAAAATGAAGATGTTGATGATGATGACGTGATAATCTACAGCGGGAGAGATATCCCCATCAAAATTCAGAAAAATCACCCATCATCACAAATTATTGATGAAATACATGATGATGTGAAAACAAGGAAAAAGGATAAAGTTGACTACCGAAAGATGATAGGATTAGTGTGCATGAGCTCTACATTTTTCCAGGTAAGTCACTCATGCTTTGTGTCTCTTATTGAACCTAAAAATGTTAATGATGCACTAAAGGATGAATTTTGGGTCAAAGCAATGCATGAAGAACTGGAACAATTTGTGCGCAATGATGTCTGGGAAATAGTTCCTAGACCTGCGAATATCAATGTTATTGGAACAAAATGAATTTTCAAAAATAAAACAGAATTTGGTAACATTATTCGAAATAAAGCTCGGCTGGTAGCTCAAGGGTACAGCAGGTTGAGGGGGTGGATTTTGATGAAACCTTGCTTGCCATAGCATGTTACATGTGCATCAAGTTGTATCAAATGGACGTAAAAAGTGCTTTTTTAAATGGAATTTTGAAAGAGGAAGCATATGTGAGTCAACCAAAGGATTTGAAGACCCACACCACATGGATCATGTCTACAAACTAAAGAAGGCAATGTATGGACTGAAACAGGCTCCATGAGCATGGTATGATAAGTTGGTTGATTACTTGATCAACTTGGGTTTCAAACGAGGTGAATTTATAAAAATATTTTCATTCAAAAGATCAAACATGATATTTTGATATGTCAAGTGTATGTAGATGACATTATTTTCGGTGTTTCATCTCAAACACTTGTTAATAACTTTGTTGAGCGCATGTCATCACAGTTCGAAATGAGCATAATTAAATTAAACTTCTTCCTTGGATTACAAGTAAAACAATTGCATGATGGTATTTTTCTGTGTTAATCCAAGTATGCCAAGAATTTGATTAAAGGGTTCTCAAATGACAATACTAAGCATATGAAAACTCCCATGGGGTCAAGTGAGAAACTTTCTAAAGACGATGTTGCCGACGGTGTTGACAACACCATGTATCGCAGCATCATTGGTAGTCTTTTGTACTTAACTGCTACTCGCCCCGATATCATGTTCAGTGTGTGTCTGTGTGCTAGGTACCAAGAAAATCCAAAAATATCACACCTAAAAACTGTGAAACGTATACTGAGATACATTGCAGGTACACTAGAATTAGGATTGTGGTACACTCAAGAGACAAACACAAATTTGGTAGGCTTTTCTGATGCTGACTAGGCTGGAGATCTAGATGATAGGAAGAGCACTTCGGGTGGTTGTTTCTATCTAGGCAATAACCTAGCGTCATGGTCTAGTAAGAAACAAAATTGTGTATCTCTATCCACTGCTGAATCTGAATATGTAGCAGCGGTTAGTTGTTGCTCACAACTTGTCTGGATGAATCAAATGATTGAGGATTATGGTTTTCATAGCGATGCAATGATTTTTTATTGTGACAATTCAAGTTCTATAGACATTTCTAAGAATCATGTTCAACACTCTCGAACAAAACACATAGACATAAGGCATCACTTTATTCGAGATTTGGCTGAAAAAGGCATAATTCGACTGGAATTTGTTAGGACTGAGAATTAACTGGCTGATATATTCACGAAACCTTTGGACTTTGAGAGATTCTCCAATCTTCGGAAGTCTCTCAGCATGTACGTACAATAATCACACACATGTTGTCATTGGTGTTGCCAACACCAGTGACAACACCATTTTTGCATGTCTATTTTTAGGATGCTAGGCATATTACATAATCATAATCATTCTATTTATTTGTGTAAAGTCTGAACAGTGAAGGCAATTTCTGAAAGGTACTCTCTGAGTGTTCATACTTCCAATCAAATGTTGAGGAATAAGTTATGCTCAATCCAAGGCAGCGAGTAGTTGAGGATATTCATAGAAATCGTGATCTTCTCTAATGCGAAAAAGTAACTTGGAAAATGCAAGCATAAGGAGAAAAACAGAAAAGAGGTAATTAAGTTAAAGAAGAAAATGGAAAAAGCTACCTAGAAGAGTCCATTGAAGACCGTTCATCTAGTGTGTGAGCTGCCACTTCTTAGCAAAATTAGAAATGAAAAAAGCTACCTAGGGGAGTCCATTGAAGACCGTTTTTCTAGTGTGGGAGCTACCATTTTTGAATCAAAATTTTATGGAAGTTTGCATAAAAATTAGTGGTGTTGCCAGGAGGTGTTGCCAACACCAAGTTCTGACACAACACAATGTACACTCTGCCTGACATTTTTATAATTCATCATATTAGAGGCATATTTAGGACATGCATATTGATTTTTTTTGTTTCGTGAATTCATCATGTACAATGACATATCAGTACTGGCTCATGACGGTTGATGAAAACCTTGATCACCTAACTCTTGAATTTATGTGTCTACTTATGTTCGTGGGGTATAATCGACGTGGGATTAATTTGGAATAACCTTTGGGAATGTCGTAACACATGTTTTGTGTAGTGTCCAAATTCAGTACACGTATAACACATGCATTTATTTAATTATTAAAGCATATAATTAATTTTTGAAGGAGTCTTAGCGATGCATGATTTATTTAAATACATTATTTAAATTATTCATGTTATGTTATGCACGTTAAAATGTTCTTTGAGTTTCATGTTCAGGCGATTATTCGAAGCTGGATCGAGGAAAAGACCGGTGACGATTTTTGGGCAATTTCAAAAGATGGTATTTTATTTTAAATTAAGGATTGAGCATTTTAAATAATTTATTTAGTTTTAACATTTTAAAGCCTTATTTATGTATTTAGTAATTTAAGAGTTTAGAACTTTTAAAATTAGTGTGTAATTATTTTAAATGATGAGTTTGATTAAATTAGTGTGTGTTAACCTTTAATTAGTATTTTTAATTAGTTAATTTAGCACTAATTTCTCCTAATTAAAAACCCACACACACGTTACACACACTCACACACACTTACACGTTTTTACACACACTAAAACACACAACACACCCTACACATCTCATTTTCAGATTTTTAAAAAAGAGAAAAACCTAGGGTTCTTCCACTTTCAGCAGCCGCCCCTACCCCTCTGATTTTCCAGCGTATTTTCGTGTGTTTTCTTCAAAGATTTTAGCGCCACGATCGTCCCGGATCAACCTCGCATCTCTCCCCGCTTCGGTATTGTCGTTACGGTATTTTGAATATCAAAGGCACGTATATTCTGTTCTTTCTGCATCGATCTAGTCATATTATGTGTTGTGTTAATTTTTATGCGTAAAAATTCATGCGTTACATTCGTCGTTTGAGCGGAAAATGGTTCGGATCAGTTTTGAAATAATTTTTAGATCTGAAAACTCGTTTTTTGCTGTCTTTTTAAATACTGCGATTTTTCGGTCGTGATTCTGAGAAAACTTTCAACACAAAAATTGTAGAATTTTTTGATGCATTCAATTTGACAATAAATTCGAAATATTTGGATAAAAATTGAGTGAGTTATGGTGTTTTTCGTGGGGCTGCTCAAACTGCGTTTTTCAGAAAATATGTGTTGATGTGTTCTTGAGATTTTATTGTTGCAGGCTTCGTTGGGGATCGACGGGTGATCGTTGCTGCGTCTAGGTATGCTTAATATGATGTTGGGTTGTTATTTGATATGTCGTTTAGTGTCGATAGGCAGTCGAGTACCTTAAAAGTCGTAGGAAACGTTTCGATGTCAATTGCCACGTTTTTGAATGATATGCGTCGTAGGGTGAACATCGTTGCTTTGGGAGTTTGTACGAATTGGTTTGGTGTTATGGCATGCTAGGATGGGTCTCGGGGTGTCGGTTCATGGTCCATACAATCGAGTCTAAAATGACAAACATTGCGTGTTCAGAATTTTCGTGAGTTTCCAATTACCGCAGGTACTCGGACCCTTTCACGGACCCTTACACGGGGCCCGTGCCTTTGCTCTCTTCAAAGTGTCTAATTTCCGAGGCTACACGGACCCCTAGACGGACCCTAGCACGGGGTCCGTGTCCCTTCTTCTTCCCGAGTCCTTCCTTTTGCGCACACACACGGACCCCCACACGGAGCAGAGCACGGGGTCCGTGCCTCCCTTTTTTCCCAAGACACACTTCACCGCATGGACACGGACCCGGAGCCGGACCTAGGCACGGGGTCCGTGTGCTTGTTATTTTGGGAAATATTTTTAGTATACTTTGGGGTTGGTGTCATGGTTCAGTTCAACGATTTACGAGGTCGAGACATGGGAACTTTAGAATGTCCTAAGGAAGTGATTAAGCTCGTAAGTAAGTGATATTTACGTCTAAGTTATGCAAGTTAAGCATGTCAATTCATGATTAGTATGTACAGCGACGGTCCCGATCGAAGTCCAACGAATCTCTCAACGCCAAATAAGTATGTTCGACGTGCAAAGAAAATATTTTAAAATTTTGAGTTATGCTAAATGTCTTGTGACCAATTTATGAATGGGTTTGGAAGTCGGTGAACGTGGCCGAGGACCTCTCCACCCTGTTAAATCATGAACGGGTTTAGATCGTGATTGGAAAGCGTTAAATCATGAACGTGGACCAATCAGCCCGTTAAATTATGAACGGAGATCTCATGTATGTGGCAGTGGATACGTCCCTGTCAGCCCAGTACTGTGGTTTATTCTGATCAGACGATTATGTTATGGGTCACTTGCTTTGAAACATTCTCTACGCAAAATTGTGAAGTTCGTGTATGTTCAAGTATGCGCAAGTATGCAAGCACGGTACGTTACATTTTGAATCCCAGTTACCGTTTGATTTTAGGAGTAAAGTTGTGATTAAGTTGAGGGAGAATTTTAAAAAGTTACCGTTGAGACTGTAATCGGCTGTTCTGAATTTATTTTACCGTTACTGTGCGACGTTTCTGGAAGATAATCTTACCGTTAAAGCATCTCTTACCCTCGCTCTCAATTTCACTGCGTAATTTGTAAATTCTCACAGTTTCGCCTCTTACTCTCTACAGATGGCAGATAATCAATTTGACCCATGAGATATTCGTAGTGAAACGGCAGCAAGCCGTGGTGTTCCTCCCTCTCCCTCAACACCACCAACAACACCATCAACAGCCCCTTCTACTGATAACCCTCTACAGATTGTGGTTGCTGATCCAGAGCCCATTCCACTGGAGGAAATTGCTCCAATAGAACCTGGAAATCCTTGGGATGCAGACAATCTGTGAGTCCCAGGGCCAAAGAGGGCGGGAGGTGATCGTCGGTGCCATGAGGTTGCACGGACAATGAGCGGCTCCTAACAGGCTTCTAGGTGGAGGGAACATGAATGAACCGATTCCACACCGGAATGAGAGGGATTCCGATACTTTTCAATGTAATGGACTGTACAGTTGAAGAGGGACATAAGCACGCTGGAAAGACTCGTCTTGGTACAGTGAGGACAATCGTCAAATCTATGGTATTACACAATCCGCCTGATTATGAGGCTTATCGACGGGCCTTTCCCCCATGACCTCCAAATTATCGGAGACGCTCAAAGCGACAGGCAGGATACAGTCCCGATTTTTCTGCTCCTAAGAAACCACGCATGGCCACCTATTTCACACTCGATCCGGATTTTTCATCGAGGGACGACTCCAATGATGAAAACTTCGAGTTGGTTGCTCGAAAGAAGTCTAATGTCACTCAAAAGGCATCCGCCTCCGTGTCTACCTCTGTTGTCCCATCTGCGAAATCTCCTGATCCTCCGCAAGAGGTATGCTTTTCATCTGAGGATGAAAAATCTCTGGCTGATTTTCTGAACAGCTTGCGAGACACCAAGAAGGGAAAGGGCTCGGTACCAGAAACTTCCGAGAGGGTGCCACCAGAATCCGAGTCTATGTCTGAAGTAGAGAACTCTGATGAAAGCTCAGAACGATTAGCTGAGTCTGTGGAAGATGTTGAAGCAACTGAGCACGGTGTTGAGACAGTGTTTGACAACCCTGATTCGGAGTACTACGATCTTACTACTTCTTTCTCCTCCAAATTTACTCTAAGTCTGGTGTGGTTCAATGGTGCCTGTATACACACAGAGAATTCTTTGAGGAACGAAATATTGATTTTGAAGCATACGGGAAATACAACTTGACCACCTTCCTCCAGTCCCGAAGGTTAAGTTCAACGGTCAATTCAGTTATGCCATATGCTCGGAAACCAATCCTGGAATTCTACTGTAATCTGACCTCTAGTGTTGGAGATGGTAGATCTGCAAAGTATGGGAGGGTATTTGTCCGAGACACCATCTATGATTTCTCTCCCCACATCATAAATAAGTTCTACAACACTCCTGAGGCCGATGATGAGGATGATCTCCCACACATTGACGACAATACTTCTGTTCTAATGGGGGGACTCATCACGCAATTTCCAAGCCGCCCAAAGCGTCTTGCAGCGGCAAATTTGACATCATTTTACTCTATCCTTCACAAGATTGCAATTCGCAACTGGACTCCCTCATCCAACACAACTGTGGTTACAAGACCACAAGCGATTACCATGTTTGCCATTGGCATGGGCCGCAACTTTAATGTTGGGCAATTGGTGTTCACCATTTTCCTTCAATTTGCAGAAGGAGAAATGAAATCCACAAAGCTCCCATTTCCCTCTTTGATTTGGAATCCTGGAGTCTCATGGATTTGTTAAAGAAGCTGAGGAACAGTTGATAGACGTTGGGGAATCACTCAAAATTTCCCCAGCCTACGTTAAAGGGAATAGAATTTTAGATCTCCCCTGGTCTGCTACAGGTGCTGACCCGATGGTTGGGAACAATGCTCCTTCGTCTGCTACTGGTGTTGCCCCTGGTGTTGGCAACACTGCACCCTCTTCATCATTCGTCCCTGAAGGATTTATATTGATTACCACTTCAGAGGTCCAAGCACAAATTGCGTTTGGACTCAAGCAAATTCAACAAGCACATGACACTATTACCTCTGCCCTTCAGCAGATTACTCAGGCCAAGACCACCATTGCCTATCATGAAAATCTGATCGCTGACTATCGGCTGCTTCTTGAGGTTGAATTGCTTTCTGGTCAAAAAGGGGGAGATCGTCCTGCTGGGGATAACATGGGAGATGGAGATACTGCTGGGGATGACACTGCTGTGGACTGAGTTTTTCTTTCTTTTCTTTTTCTTGCTCTTGTGTTTTCTCTATCATTGTTCTAGCTGCTTAATTCCTTGTGGTTTATTTCTTGCTCCCTTGCGCTTGAGTAATGCAATTATATTTTTCTTAAATCCAACTGATTATGTGTTATGTGATCGTGTTGACAACACTGTCAACAACATCAATAAACTACCGCGTTCAATTCAGGGGGAGATGCAACTTTATAACTCAGGGGGAGCTATACGCTAAAAACTCGGGGAGAGATTATTTTTGGAAGTTTTGTCCAGAAATGTAAAAAGGGAAAGATTGAAAGAAATATTGTATTCCTATTTAATCTATACTCCATTTAAATGAGATATTACGATTTTGCATTTCTAGACTAATCTAAAGTGATTATATGATAAGATATATTCCATGTATTTGAATTAAAGACTTATCTCTAAGATTTGATATCTTAGCCTAAAATAGAGATAAATTCCTAATAAACTGTTTATTTTCCTTGTTGACAGGGTCTTGAGTATCTATGGAAAGAGATTGAGAAAAAGAAAAGAGATATATAAAAAGGGAATAAGGAGAGAAGAAGTGGGGAGACAATCACAACTGAGAAAAAGAGCATTGTTGTAGGACCTTCCTCGGAGTTGAAGATTTCGGCGTAAAGTCTTTTGTGTGATTGACTCACGTCACAACCATGTTGCAGATCGGTGTTTCCAACACTCAAAAACAACACTAACGTAAAGTGTTAATCGAAGAGTGGTTTCGATTAGTTTCAAGCAATACGTTTTTACTTTATACATCTAGTTTTTATGTGATTAGTTTCGATGCATCTTTAGTTCCTTGGAGTGTCAAGGAATCTGGTTTTGTTATTCTCACTAGGATTGTTTTGGTGTAAACGTTTTCACATAATTTTTCTAGTGAATTTTTGACATGAGACATCACACAAGTATTCGTACTTGTGCATGATTTAAAGTTTGGTTTCTGCTTATTTATTGCAATTATACATGTTTAAGTAACAAATAATTTCCGCTGTAGTGCTGTGTACCGGTGTTAAAAACACCTTAGCACAACACCAAAATTTTGATATATCAATTACTGCATATTTTTTGTAAGTTTATTAGCAACATCACTTTCAATATATATTAGCATTTGAAATTGATACCATCAATATGTTTAATGGTATTCTTGTTAGCATTTTCTATATCCTTGTCCTGTTTTTGGTAATTTAATTAAATCTCTCTCATTTTTTTATATCTCAATGTCATAGAAGGAAGTATCCTGACGCATATGTTGCGTAACAGTACTGTCTGTTTTTCTTAAATAAAATTTATCTTTCAATTAAAATAATAAGGTAAAATGATTGGGACAACATAGTAAACACTAAATTTGCGGGAAAAAAAGGAAGGGTAAGAAAAATAGATAAATTTTTTTTAAAAAAAGTAATCCAACCAATTTGTTCGTCTACTACTGCCCTCAACAGGAGTGAGAATGTAAATGAATTAAGTCGTTTGTGGAGTGAAAATATAAATGAACTGAGTCGTTTGTAAGCTATTGAGAACTCGATTTCATAAAAGATTATTTGAACTTATTTAATGAGGCTCGTTAAGATAAATGAATCAAACTCAAGCTTTACAATATTTGGTTTGTTAGCATGTAAATATGTTTGTTAGTAGACTCATGAGTTAGTTCTTAGATTAAAAAATAATAGTTTTGGTATTTGATTTATAGATTTTACACTTTTATTTATGATAATAAATTTATTTATAATAAAAAATTACAAATTTAAATAAAAATATTTATTTTCTCTAAATATATTTATTTTAGTTTTAAATTAATATTTAAATTTATAATTTATATTTCTTAAACTCATTTAGCTCTTGAATAAGCTCACGAGCCATGAATAAATTTTTAAATAAAGTTTGAGTTCAGCTTGATTATAAATTAGTCAAACTTAAGCATTCAAGATTTCAGTTCGGTTCGATCATAAACAAGTCAAACTCATTAATTCAATAGTTCATCTCAGCTTGATTGTATCCGTAAATAAAATATGGAGATGAAAAAAACCAGACTGGTTCGATTTATGACAAAAACTCAAACAAACAAATATTTTGCAATTTTGAAAAATTGCAAAAAAAAAAAAAAAACAAATCAAATCAAACCGTTAATAATTAAAAATCTAATCGAACTTAGGTTCAGTCTGTTTGAATGATCAATCTAAATTTTTAAATATTTTAAAACATAATTTAAATTTATTAACCTGCAAATATAAATGGATAAATATCAACATGCAGACATATATTAAACAATTTAACATTATAATGTATGATATGACATAACGAATTTCTTCTTAAAAAATTGGTTTGATTGATTTAAAAATCAATCTGAACCATAGTCGATTAAAAATCAATCCAAATCAGCAGTTTTGTTGTGCTTTCTAGTTTGTCTTGACTTCTGCTAACCCATTGTTTAATTTTTGACATTTATTTCTCAGTACGATGGTGGGTACAATTGAGTCGAGTCGAGTCGAGTTGAGCTCGAGTATCATACTACTCGACTCCACTTGAAAAAAAATTAAAACAATCGAACTCGAGCTTGACTCGACTCGACTCGATTCAAGTATTAATTTTCGAGCTCGACTCGTACATACCGAGTTACTCGGGCTCGAAAAACTCGATTTCGATTTTATTTTAATTTTAAATATATATGTGTGTGTAATTGAGTAGCTCGTGCTCGAGCTCGAGTGTTTGCATTCCTGGATATGATTGACATCAGCTTACTTTGTAAACTTTTTTTCTAAAAAAATCACTAAAAATTTTAAAAAACTCAAAACACGAAAGTTATAGTCACTCAGAATAGATTTACAACGACACATATGATTCACCCGATTTGGGGTTCAAATGTGTAAGTTACAGAATTTCTTAAATGGCCTCCTGCAAAGCCTTAAATTAAGTTGGTTTATCAAATTAGCTTAAATTCCAAATATAACCTTTTAAACTTTTTCCCCTTCTTTTACAATAATTTTTTCCCATGTTTCCCTGTCAATTGCAAGAATTTGTGTGAAACGTTCTCACGGGTCGTGTTTTGTGAGATGAATTTCTTATTTGGGTCATCCATGAAAAAGTATTACTTTTTATGTTAAGAGTATTACTTTTTATTGTGAATATCGGAAGGGTTGACATGTCTCACGGATAAAGATTCGCGAGACCGTCTCACAAAAGATCTACTCACTATCAATTTCACATTAAGTTTGCTCACAATCCTATGTATTGGCAGATAATGAGTTTGTTTACGCCAATAAAAACAAAATTCCTTTCTGCCTTTTTATTCATGCATAAGCAGTCCATTTTTATTTCTACCGGAGAAGGAAGGAAAAAGAAAACTTCAAATTCCCACATTTATTTATATACATAACATATTTTTTAACATACGAAAGCCTAATTAAAGCTCGGGAATTAAGTATATATTAAGTTATTGTAATTCGGATCTACAATTTATCATTTAAAAAAAAAAACATTAGCGACGGTGTCGCTCAAACCGTCGCTAAAAGCTTAAAGCGACGATTTTAACGATGGTTTGGCGGTCCGTAACAGAAGTTAACCGTCGCTAAAAGTTTAAAGCGACGGTTTTAACGACGGTTTGACGGTCCGTAACAGAAGTTAGCGTCGCTTTCTCAAAGCGACGGTTTTTCAACTCCCGTCGCATGTAGCGACGGTTTTGTTGAAGAAGACAGTCGCTCATTAGCGACAGTTCATATGCCGACCGTCGCTAATGTAAGCGACGGTTATATGAAAACCGTCGCTAATGTAAACGACGGTTTTCGAAAACCGTCGCTATATTAAGCGACGGATTTTCAAAAACCGTCGCTATATTAATCGGCGGTTTTTTAATAAAACCGTCGCTTAATGTAGCGACAGTGTGTAATGAAAGTCGCACCTGATGTGCGCGAAGATATTAAATTTACGCAAAAAATAATGTATTAAATTTACACAAATAAACTAATACGCAAAAATTAAAATCATGTATTAAATTTTCTGTAAAAAAAAAAAGCTTTAAAACCTGATGTGAGCGAAGATATGCAGTTTCACGTAACGCTGGAAGATCGCTTAAGAAAAATGTTCGCGAACCTCGGTATATATAGAATCATAGCGACGGTCTTCGATAAAACCGTCGCTAGTTGCGACAGACATATCTTTAACCGTCGCCAATAGCGACGGCTTTTTCACAAACCGTCGCCGATCTAGATCGGCAACGTTTTATACTTAACCGTTGCCGTATATTGCGACGGGTTGTATTATACTGTCGCACATGCGGCAACGGGTTTAAATATATATGTCGCCCAAGACGACGGTTAAAAAACCCATCGCACAACTTTGCGACGGTTTAGTGAAACTGTCGCAATATTAGCGACAGTTGTCCAAAAAACTGTCGCTAAAATAGCGACGGTTGACGATTTATCGTTGCTAAAAAAGCGACGGTTTTTAGTACACCGTCGCTTATTTTGATTAGCGACGGGTTTATTAAAAAGTTTATCAAACAATTGCAATATTAGCGACATTTTATATTAAACTGTCGCTACAGTGGCGACGGTTGACAATAAACCGTTGCTAAAAAAGCTACGGTTTTTAGTAAACCGTCGCTTATTTTGAATAGCGACGGTGTTATTAAAAACCGTCGCATAAAATTGCGAGGATTTATTAAACAGTCGCAATATTAGCGACAGTTTTGAATGGAAATAAGATTTCGATTTTAAATTATATATTTTATTTATTTTCCTAATAGAATTTTTTTTGTTGATTTGATTGAGCAAATATTTAATATGATTTTGTCTTCCTTAGATAATGAGATCTTAATTCAAGAGATATGATATTAGTGTTTAAAAAGAGTTTATTCCTAATAAAACTCTCACTTTCCATGTATTTTAGGTTTCCTTGTGGAGATATGATTCTTCACCTATAAATAAGAGATAAAGCTCATTGATAAAGGCTGCGTCAATATCGACCATACAAACACACACGTAGCAGAAATTTGCAGAGTAAAATTATTCTCGAAGCCGTTGCTGTTTGGAGTGGTGATTCCCGTGTTGCGCTGAATGTTGCAAACATCTATAGACAACATCCATAACGATGTTGACTGATGATTGGATCTAGTTGATAGTGGTTTCCGGGATCAAGTTTTTGCTTTCTTGATTACGTTTATTTTTTGTTTTGGTTATTTATTTTAGAGAGCTTTTATTTTCTCAACTTGTTGAGGAAATTGATTTTGATACAATCACTAGTGATAGGTTTTTTGTATAAACATTGTGGTTTTCTAGTGATTAATTTTTGCCATAAGGCACCGCACAAGTATAATGTTCCGCTGCATGGTGTCCGAGATGTTGTAACATCTGGAACAACACATAATTCTGACAAAGCACAAATTTACTATTTCACATCGTATACTGATATTTTTATTAATTTTGATATCTTTCGGACAAAATAATCCTAACAAGTGGTATCAGAGCTGACTCTTGATATACTAAGTGCTGATTCTGATTTTTGTTTTTGTTTGACAGAACTAATCCAATGGACAATTCATTTGCAAGCACAGCACTTCGACCACCAGTTCTAGATGGTACCAATTACAGCCTATGGAAGGTCAAAATAAGATACTACATAAAATCTCTAGATGAACGGGCATGGCAGCGTGTCATCAATGGATGGACTCCACCAGTCATGATAGATCAAGAGGGTGACAAATGGCCAAAGCCTGAAACTGACTGGACTGCTGATGAAGTGCAAAATTCGAACCACAACTCAAAGGCTTTGAATGCTATATTCACATCGGTTGGCATGAACATGTTCAGTTTAATCACAAACTGTACTTCGGCTAAAAGTGCATGGGATATTCTCCAAAGTCACTGTGAAGGGTCTGAGAGTGTGCGACGAACCAGATTAAGGAAGCTTACTTCCAAATTCGAGATGAACTTGGACATGCAGAAGAAGGATAAAGAGAAGACAATTGCACTCCAAGCTTCAAATGACTCCTGTAATGAACTCCTTCAAATATCTCAAGAAGTCAATGATTCTGATCTCTGCGAGGATTCTATCTCCTTTATCACAAAAAAAATTGGTGATTACTTGAAAAGAATCCGAGATAAGAAGAAGGAAGCACAACCATCTAAATTTCCTAGCTTTCCTGCACCTGAAAAGTCACAAAAGTACCCTGCCAAGCAACAATTTCAGCCACGAAATGAAGGCAATGGACAATACAATCCAAAAAGGTATGATTCGGTGCAGTGTAGAGAGTGCAAGGGCTTTGGAGACTATGCCAATGAATGTGCTAACCGATTGCGAAAAAACAAAGGCTACAATGTGTCTCTAAGCGATGAAGAATCCGATGTTGAGGAGAAATCCACTGATGAAGAAAGTCAAACCTCCTTGACTGCACTATTTACAGAAAATCGCTGGCTGCAGATGAATCCTTTAGGTGTTGCCCTAGGTGTTGCCACACCTGGCCGCAACATCTGCAAAAATTCAGTATGTTTGAAATCCACAACTTCTGGAAATTTGAGTGGAGATGATGAATCAGAAGCTGATTATGAAGAACTCACTCTTGAGAGTGTGCAAAAGCTTTATGAAGAGCTGTTTGAAAATTGGACCAAAAGAAACAAGTTAAACTCAAGTCTCATGAAGGAGAACGTTGAACTAAAAGCCGTAGTTGCCAAACTTGAAGTAATTTTGAGCAAAAAGGATTTGGAACTTGGTAAGACCAAAGAAGAACTTCAAAAGGCAACTGAAACCTTGTCCAAGTTTAATTCAAGCACATCCAAGCTTGAATCCATACTTTTGATGCGAAGAGATGACAAGAAAGGCTTAGGGTTCAAAGACAGTATGTTTGAAATAGGTAAATCTTCCAAGTCTACTGTTTTTCTGAAGGAAAAAGCTGATACATCTCCACAACCACAATCCAATTCACCAATCAAAAGCTCTTCATTAAAAAGACAACATGCTGCACCAATTTCTAAGAAACGAAAACACAGGTATGTATGTCATTACTGCTTTAGGCCTGGTCATATCAGGTCCTACTGTTTTAAACTCAGGGATGATCGCAAGAATCAAAAGTCGAGTCGGATGTTGCCCCGAATGTTGTCCAATATTTCCCGCAACACCTCCCACCATCGACCTACAGTAAGACAAATTTGGGTACCAAAGGTAAAAACACACTGTAAAGTTGTCTATACCTCGTTAAAAACTAACACTGCAGGTCATTGGTACTTTGATAGTGGAAGCTCGTGCCACATGACTGGATCACGAGAATGTCTCACCGATTATGTTGAACAAAAAGGTGGCAAAGTTACATATGGAGGGGGAGCTAAGGGAAAAATTGTTGGAAAGGATACTTTGAAAGTTGAAGGACTACCAAAGCTCCACAATGTGCTTCATGTTGAAGGATTAAATTCAAATTTGATAAGCATAAGCCAATTGTGTGATGATAATTTGCATGTTAAGTTTGATAAACATACTTGTGAAGTTTTTGATGAATCTAACAAGTGCATTATGACAGGTTCAAGGTCTTCGGATAATTTCTATGAAATAGGTGAGGAACTTTTGTGCAAACATGTGCAAATCACCGAACTTGACCTTTGGCATCAAAAACTCGGACATGCAAATTTCAAAACCTTGAAGAACTTGAGCAAGTACGATGCAGTACGAGGTATGTCTAATCTTTCATCTGGAATATCATATGTGTGCGGAGATTGTCAAAAAGGAAAACAGACGCGCGTGTCGCACCCAGTGTTGCCAACATCTGGGATAACATGCTGTCTGGAATTACTGCACATGGATCTTATGGGTCCCATGGAATTACTGCACATGGATCTCACGGTTTTCATGGGTGAGCTTCATTAAGGAGAAATCGGACACTTATGATGTGTTTAAACAATTGCTCACAAGAATCTAAAACTTCCATAATTTAAAGGTGAGAAGGATCAGAACTGATCATGGTAAAGAATTTGAAAACATATCCTTCTCATCCTTCTGTGATAGGAAAGATATTTCACACGAATTATCAGCACCAAAAACCCCACAGCAAAATGGCATTGCTGAACGCAAGAACAAGGCTATGCAAGAAATGGCAAGGGTGATGCTAGCTTCAAAGAATATTTCAAAGCGTTTTTGGGCAGAAGCCCTTAATACAGCATGCCATATTTCGAATATGGTCTATTTAAGAAATGGTTCAACCATGACTTCTTATGAAATCATAATGGGAAAGAAGCCTAACCTTAAATATTTTCATGTTTTTGGTTGTGTATGTTACACTTTGAATGACAGGGATCAACTTGCAAAGTTTGATTCAAAGAGCGACAAGTGTTTGTTTTTGGGATATGCCACTAATAGTCGAGCTTATCGCATGTTTAATCTAAGAACTAGGACTATTATGGAATCCATTAATGTGGTGTTTGATGATTGTGCAGATCTCAAGAGGAAAACTGCTGAAGATGACGTTGAAGACCTTCTGGGCAATCCAATCTCACTGGAAAATGCAGATGTTGCCCCAGATGTTGCAACATCAACATCTGGCACAACATGTGACACTTAAGACACTGAATCTGAAGAACCGCATTGCGATGATGATACAGTAGATGATGGATCGTGTATTCCAAGCAAAATTCAGAAAAATCATCCATCATCTCAAATAATTGGAAACATGCGTGGAGATGTTCAAACTCGGAAGAAAGAAAAGATTGATTACCGAAAAATGGCTGGACTGATTTGCATGAGTTCTACTTACTCACATGTTAGATTTTCATGTTTTATATCCAATATTGAGCCTAAAAATGTTGATGAAGCTTTGAAAGATGAGTTTTGGATTAATGCTATGCATGATGAGCTTGAGCAATTTGTTCGAAATGATGCGTGGGACTTGGTTCCACCTCCTGACCATGGTAACATAATTGGTACAAAATGGATTTTCAAAAATAAACCCGATGAGTCTAGAAACATCATTAAAAACAAAGCAAGATTGGTTGCTCAAGGGTACACACACGTTGAGGGGGTTGATTTTGATAAGACCTTTGCTCCTGTAGCCCGTATTGAGTCAGTCAGACTACTACTATCCGTTGCATGCTACATGAAAATCAAACTTTTTCAAATGGATGTCAAAAGTGCATTTTTAAATGGTATTTTGAGTGAGGAAGTATATGTTAGACAACCTAAGGGTTTTGAGGATTCACACCATTTGGATCATGTCTACAAGTTGAAGAAGGCACTTTATGGCTTGAAGCAAGCACCACGTGCATGGTATGGGAGATTGACTGAATATCTACTCGAAATTGGCTTCAAACGAGGTGAAGTAGACAAAACTCTTTTTATTCAAAAGTCCAAAGGTGAGATTCTTATTTGTCAAGTATATGTTGATGATATAATCTTTGGTTCTTCATCTCAAAAGCATGCTGATGATTTCGTTGAGTGCATGTCATCTACATTTGAAATGAGCATGGTTGGTGAGCTAAATTTCTTTCTTGGTTTGCAAATTAAACAAATGCATGATGGCATCTTTTTGTGTCAAAGCAAGTATGCTAAGAATTTGATTAAGAAATTTGCAAATGAAAACCCAAAACACATGAAAACTCCTATTGGCTCGAGTGAGAAATTGTGCAAAGATGATGTTGCCGAAAATGTTGACAACACCTTATATCGTAGCATCATAGGTAGCCTCCTGTATTTGACTGCCAGTCGCCCTGACATCATGTTTAGTGTTTGCTTATGTGCTAGATATCAATCCAATCCTAAAATTTCTCATTTGAATGCTGTTAAACGTATTTTACGTTACATAGCAGGAACAATTGAATTAGGATTATGGTATACACACGAAACCAACTCAAACCTGGTAGGATTTTCTGATGCTGATTGGGCTGGGGATTTAGATTATAGAAAAAGCACTTCTGGGGGTGTTTTTATCTTGGCAATAATCTCATTTCTTTGCATAGTCGAAAACATAATTGTGTTACTTTCCACTGCTGAATCAGAATATGTGTGGGCTGGAAATGCGTGCACCCAACTTTTATGGATGAATCAAATGATAGAAGTTTATGAGCTTAAAAGTGAATCCTTAGTTGTGTATTGTGATAATTCTAGTGCAGTTAACATTTCAAAAAATCCAGTACAACACTCTCGAACAAAGCACATTGACATAAGACATCATTTTATTCGAGATCTTTTAGAGAAAGGATTGATCCGAATGGAGTTTGTTGATACAAATAACCAACTGGCCGACATATTCACCAAAGCATTGGATTTTGAGAGATTTTCCAACATTCCTAAATCTCTCAGCATGTGTTCTGCCTAATCATTCTTGGATGTTGTCTCAGATGTTACAACATCTCGGAAAACATCTCAGTTGCATATACATTTCTAGGACTTAGACATTCTGCATTGCATTCATACTGTGATATGATGTGTTGAACATGTCTAGCATAATTCTCTGTTACACCTACAATTCCTTGTTATCTTTTCAAACTTCACACCTTTACATGTGAACTTAGTCACATAAAGATTTGAAGTGTGGTCACTTGACTCTAACCAATGTGACAAGTAAACGAAGTAAAATTGAAAAATCAAGTGATGGGTCTGTGATTAGAAGGAAAGATGGAAAAAGCTACCTAAAAGAGCCCAATGAAGGCTGTGCTTTTAGTGTGGAAGCTACCCCTTCTAAAATTAACACAGAAATAGAAGAAAATGGAAAAAGCTACCTAGAGGAGTCCAATGAAGACTGTTCTTCTAGTGTGGGAGCTACCACTTCTAGGTTAAAAATATTATTAAGTCACTGAGTGTGAAGATGATCAAATTTTGTTTTCAGGAATTGTGGGTGTTGACTGGAGATGTTGCCAACATTTGTGACAACACTTCATCTGTAAACATATCTCATATTTGCTCTCATGTTTTTATCTATGTTCCATTCTGTTTTTAGGCATCCATAAGCCATGCATAAACATAACATTGTGAACTGGGTCAGAAGGTTACTTGTATCTCAACAAAGACATTTTGTGAAAAATCAAATTTTTGCAGGAAATCGAATTCATGTGATCCTTAATGTTAAGTGGCGTTTTAATTCAATGTGGGTTTTCTCTCTGGAACTATTTTGAAAAACTAATTGCACATAGTTATCGCGATAAATTTCTTTAGGGAGTAACGGTTATTTTATTTGCCCGTTTGATTTTTTTGCCGTTGGAATCAGTCATTTACTGATTTGGAATGTTACTGTTACACTGTAATTTCATGATTATCTCTATGATTTACACTGCCTAATTCATCACTGTTAGCTTAATCAGTTCTCGAATTTTCGCACCAGCATCTCGAAATTTCTCTTTGAAGGAATATTTCATCGTTTCAAATTTTTCGACTCTCCTCCCTGTTCGTAAATTAATTTTCGATCTACCATCAATGGCAGGAAAGGGATTTGACCCCCATGATATTCGAAGTGAAATGGGACACACAGATGATGTTGCCCCCAGCACGACAACATCTGTTACAACACCCACTGTGGAATCGCCTCTACCTTTGATACTTGCTGTTGAAGACGCAGTTCCCCTGGAGATTATTAAGCCAGGTGAGCATGGAAATCCACAGGATATTGATAACCCACCTATCATTAGGGTTTTCGATCCACCCTCTCCTCCAAAAAGACGCTCAAAACGACAAGCTGGGTATAACCCAGACCTCACGCCGGGCAAACGTTTCCGATACAAGGGTCAGCCATCCACTCGCCCCTCGCTGATTGATCCAGCAGACACCTCGGGAGATGACTCTGATGATGCAAATTATGAGTTTTTGGCCCGCAAGAAGAGTGCCCCTCCTCCTACGGAAGGCAAGTCTACCTCCAGCAATGCCACTAACACCTCTGAGCAAACAACCCCTGTTCCTCCACAAGAGCCCTCTCCCTCCACTGAAGAAGAAATCATGTTGGCCCAATTTATGGCCAACCTGAAAAATCAGAAAAGTGAAGTCTCTGCTGATACTCCTGCTGCAGTCAATGAAGCCCCTGAGCAAACAAGGCAGTGGACGAGGATGCTGTCAACGATGTTGCCGACACCTCTGACAACACTGATCTTAGCGAGTATGATCTAGACGATAGCTACAACTCCAAGTTTTACAATGAGAAGTCATTCTCAAACTGGGATCTCTATACCAACAGGGAGTTTATTGAAGAACGCAACGCTGATATGGCAGCCTTCTCCCGAAACAATTTGATCGAGTTTCTTAAAACTCGTGGTCTGCTCTCTACCGTCTCTTCTGTATTGCCTTATTGCCATAAAGCTGTGGCTGAATTCTATGGCAACCTCTCATCGGGGTTCAGTGATCCAAGATCGGCCAAATTTGGCAAGGTTTTTGTACGGAACAAGATATATAACTTTGACCCGCAAATCATTAATGATTACTACAGCAAACCTTTTGTTCCTGAAGGCCCTCCACCAGATCTTGATGAGGTAGTCTCTGTACTAACTGGTGGATTGATTGGCAAATTCCCTGCCCATCCACACAAGGTCTCAGCTGCAAAACTCACGACCCTATACTCTGTCCTGCACAAGGTTGCCACCCGGAATTGAACCCCGTCCACAAACACCACGGTGGTTACCAAGTCTCAAGCACTGACTCTGTTTGCCATTGGCAATGGCACTCTTAATTTTGGGCGTATGATATTTTCCACTGTGATGCAGTATGCTGATGGGGGATTAAAGTCACCTAAGCTCCCGTTTCCCAGTCTGATCTATGGGTTACTGCTGTCCCAGGGGTTTGTTCGCAATGTTGATGAGGGACTGTCTGATTCCCGAGAAACAATCAAAATTGCCAAAGCCCTGTTCAAAGGAAACCGCAAAGTTGACCTTCCTTGGAGAGACTCATCCAAATCACCTTCTGCTACTGCGTCTACCTCTCGTCCACCTAAACCTGGTTTTGTGAAGATCACTGTACCTGGTGCTCAGGCCCATTTGGCTCATGCTCTTAAGAAAATTGCACAGGCTAAGGAGGACTTGGCCTACTATGAGAGTTTGGCTGCTGCCATCAGTGTCATGTTAGAAATGGCCGTTCATGGACAAAAAGGGGGAGATGATCAAACTGATGCTGGTCCGTCAGGGACCAAGGAAGATGAAGAGGAAGAGGACAGTAAGGATGAAGAGGACAGTGAGGATGAAGAAACTGAGGATGAGGAGGATGAAGATGATGATGTTTAGATTTTGTCGGTTTAAATGTTTCTATTTCTGCTCTTAATTGTCTATTAATATTTCTGTTTGTATTCTTGTCTTGGCTAATTTCTCTAACTGTTAATGGAACTGTTGCAGGTGTTGTGTTAAGTGTTGCCAACAATTCTAACAACACCCCGTACTCACATTATTTTATTCAGGGGGAGAAAATCTAAAACTCAGGGGGAGCTGATTTGATCTTAACAAGGATAAATGGGTTTGATCTCATTTTGTCCAAGAAAGGCAAAAAGAGGGAAATTGAAGGGAAATAAGATTTCGATTTTAAATGATATATTTTATTTATTTTCCTAATAGAGTTTTCCTTGTTGATTTGATTGAGCAAATATTTAATATGATTTTGCCTTCCTTAGATAATGAGATCTTAATTCAAGAGATATGGTATTAGTGTTTAAAAAGAGTTTATTCCTAATAAAACTCTCACTTTCCATGTATTTTAGGTTTTCTTGTGGAGATATGATTCTTCACCTATAAATAAGATATAAAGCTCATTGATAAAGGCTGCGTCAATATCGACCATACGAACACACACGTAGCAGATATTTGCACAGTAAAATTATTCTCGAAGTCGTTGCTGTTTGGAGTGGTGATTCCTGTGTTGCGCTGAATGTTGCAAACATCTACAGACAACATCCGTAACGATGTTGACTGATGATTGCATCTAGTTGATAGTGGTTTTCGGGATCAAGTTTTTGCTTTCTTGATTACGTTTATTTTTTGTTTTGGTTATTTATTTTAGAGAGCTTTTATTTTCTCAACTTGTTGAGGAAACTGATTTTGATACAATCACTAGTGATAGGTTTTTTGTGTAAACATATAATGTTCCGCTGCATGGTGTCCGAGATGTTGTAACATCTGGAACAACACCTAATTCTGACAAAACACAAATTTATTATTTCACATCGTATACTGATATTTTTATTAATTTTGATATCTGTCAGACAAAATAATCCTAACAAGTTTATTAAAAATTGTCGCTAAAATAGCGACGGTAAATTATAATCCGTTGCTAAAAAAGCGACGGTGTACTAAAACCGTCGCCATTATAGCGACGGATTGTGTAAAACTGTCGCTAATCCATCCGTTTTTTTGTAGTGTTTTGGAATTCGAGATCAATGTATACCGATTGATTCCAAATGACACTGTAATTTTATTGAATATTTTGATTTAACCCTTTTTTTTGAATTAATTTAAGAAATATTTGCACTATTAATGCGTTTGACAGAGAAATGTATCATCTGCAAAGTGAGTTCCTTTTTCATGAAAAGAATTGGTTGTGGGGAGGAACAAGGTAAATAACTCGTGCAGCCCACAATCTAAAATGTCATGAGCTTGCATCGTTAAAACTTATTTGTAGAAAAACTCAAAGGAAAAAACTTACGAATAGGAAAAAGAGCACCCCACGGTTAATTAATAAAAAGCGGTAATATAGGAAAACAGAGATCCTGCCCGACGTATCTGTTAATAAAATTCGGAGCACGATCCACCAAGTGTTGCTTATTTGCGATTTGGAAAGGGAGTATGTTACAGAATCGCCTTCTCGAAACATGCGAGAGATCACTAAGTCATTGTTCTTGGAGAGGTTAAGGATGTTGATCCAACCATTTCTGTGAGTCCAAAGAACTTTGATTGATCTTTTTCTAAGTAACGCAACAACATATGTGGAGTCACATTCCACCCAAAGCCTATTCCATTTCCTCTTAACAAACCCAATGACAATCATGACAACGAGTAGCTTAGCTTCAAAAGCAAATGCTTTCCCAAGGGACGCCGAAAAACATCTTTGAACGAACCCCTTAGGATTTCTAAAGACACCACCACAATCAGATGTTGGATTAAAGGTGGGCTTTTAGGCTTATGGGCTTTCCATGTGAGTGAATGGAAATTTGGAAAGGTGGGTTTGTCCCACATTGGAAAAATGAAGTGGTATAGATAAGTTATATTGTGTTACACTTTATGGAGATGTAACTATGATTGGTCAAGAGGCTCTCTCTCGCGCTCACAGGCGCAGGGGGTGCAAATTATGGGCCCGATTTGCAGTGAAAAAAAAAGCTTGACTTGTGTACGAGTGCGACCTGGGCGCGTCGAATGTCGGACCGATCAAGGCAAAATTTGCCTAGCAGTCTATGTCATCTTTTGTTATTTTTTCCAGTTGAGACCTTTTGCATGGCATAACTGTTGGTGCTTCATCTCCCCAACTGTTGGTGCTTCATCTACCATCTTTAAGGCATATTTAAGGCAACCTGTGACCTTTCATATGGATGGTATTGACATGTATAAATAGGGGATGTGCCTAGCCTAGAAAGAAAGCGACCGAAAAATCCACTTTCTCCAGCTGCTACAGTTCCTCTGCTTATTCTGCTACAGTAGAAATTCTGCTACAATGCTTCTGCTCTGCTACAGTACTGCTGCTTCTGCTGCTTCAGTACTGCTGCTTCTGCTGCTACAGTACTGCTTCTGCGTGTTCTGCTTCTGCTCTGTTCACTGATAAAGTTCAGGTACTGATTTTGTTCGCTATCATAGTGCTTTGTGCTGCAACTCTGCTGGTTTGTCCGTTGTATCCTGGGAAATAGACGTCTGCTGAATCCTCGGAGCACATATCGGAGGGGGCGAATCTGTTTTAAGGAAACTGTACAAGCTACAGGCCTCGGTTTGATTTAATTAAGCATTATTCTATTGTTTTCCTCAAGATACTGATTTGCTGATTTTATACATTAGTCATACTCTACTGTGAACAGCTCGTTTGTTTGGTTACTGCATATCTGTCATGTCTTTCCATATATTTTGAACAACATCAGATTCACCAGGGGCCACCAAGGGAGCTGCTATCCCGTGTTACATTTGAGACAAACAGGAGGCGGGGGTGCCATCTAACTTCGATAATTTTGGGAGCCTTTCGTGGATGACCGGCAACCTGAAATGCATGAAGGAGAAGTAAGTCGTCCTGATTGTTGTGCATTGTGCTATTAGAGAGGGAGTTAGTTTCTTTCAATGTTGCCCATTCAGTTATGTGACTAACGGATGGACTTTTATTTTCAAAGTTGAGAGAATTCCGCGAGTTCCAAATCAATCAAATAGTGTTCAGGAAAGCTGCCCACCGAAGCTAGAGATTTAAATTGGGGACTCAAGTCTACAGTCATTGCTTCCACACAAAGCTGCCTGAAACTAACTTGTTGATGAAGAGATATTTGGAACACTGACAAAAATATGAGTTTAAGATGGGTTAGAACAATTAATAAACAAGACTATTTTTAAAAATTTGAGTTTAAGATGAATTAGAATAATTAAATTCCCTTTTCTTTATCCAATATCCCAAGAATAAGTTGTATTGTTGGATCATGTTAAAGTATTTGAATGGGGGCATACTGTTTTGCTCTCAGTATAAGTTTATACATCTAATAATCTAGTGATTTCTATTTCTCATCATTTTAGCTTCTTCAACTTTTTTGACTTCTTTTGACATGATCCAGTAAGTGAAACAACACAATTTTTCATGCTTAGACGAGTCTGACACACAATGTTTTCTAGTATGGTTTATTTGATTGACGTGGTTTGCAGCCACTGCATTTCGTTTGAAGTTTTATTCCCGTTAACACTTATGAAAACAGTGACTGCGGGTTTCCCAGAACAAAAAAAAAACATATTTTTTTAGTTTCGTTATTTTTTTAAACTAAAAATTAAATTATGAAAAAAAAATCAACTGGAACGCTAGTAATAATAATAGTAAAAAAGGTTTGGAATTTTGCAATGGGCGGTAAAGTTACTTGACGAATTTCCAGCTATTCCGAAATACTGGGCATCAATTCAATTATTGAGGAGGAAAACAAGGAGCTAAAATCAACACCACGTTCCGCAGACGGTTTCTTCCTTTTGAAGAACCGTCCGCAGTAGTTTCCCATTTTCAACTGTTCTTCTCGCGTATAAAGCAGCGTGTAGGAAACAAATTTTGAAATCCGAATACTACTTCGAATTGGTTAGAATTCAAGCCATGGAGAAATCGGTGATGGTGGTGGGAATTGATGACAGTGAGCATAGCTTCTACGCCTTGGACTGGACTTTGCAGCACTTCTTTTCTCCTTCGCCGGAGAATTCCCCTTTCAAGCTCGTCATTGTGCACGCGAAGCCTTCCGCCGCCATGGCTGTTGGAATTATCGGGCCAGGTAAACTGATTTCGCCTGAATATTGACAAGAACTCGGAGATTTTGCTTTAATCATTGTATTTTTTAGGTACTGCTGATGTTGTACCTTATGTGGAAGCGGATTTGAAGAAAATCGCAGGCAGGGTTCTGGAGAAGGCCAAGGAAATCTGTAGCGCTCAACTGGTGCGTATCAATTCCGCCCGCTAACTGTTTCACAAACTTATCGATTCTAAGAATCTGGATGTTCTGGCAGGTTAAAGATGTGATATTGGAGGTCGTGGAAGGCGATCCCAGGAACGTTCTGTGCGAGACTGTGGAGAAGCACCACGCATCAATGTTGGTCGTCGGCAGTCATGGTTATGGAGCCATAAAGAGGTAATGAAACGGGCTTTGAAGAATTGTCGAAACAAGAAGTTTTTTTCGTCTTTCAGCTGATGCGATCGGGTCTTCTTGCAGGGCTGTTCTTGGAAGTGTGAGTGATTATTGTGCTCATCATGCTCACTGCTCTGTCTTGATTGTGAAGAAGCCGAAGGCTAAGAACTAATTCCCAGCCACCAAGTGATATATTGCATCACCCAAACTGTCCCTAGCTTTGTGAGTTTGTTTATTATTATGCTCAAATTTCTGTAATTAACTCTATCTTTATCTTTCATTTATAAAGTTCTTTGCATTCCAGTAGCAATAAGCAAAGTTTTTACCATAATGGACTCATCTAGATCTGGTACATTTCACTTGTTAATCACAAGGGAACATAAATGTGCATCCAACTATTCAGCTGGATGGAGAAGGAGAAACAAAGTAAACTTCAATACAAGAGAGATTTCTAAATGTTAAAAAGAACGATGCATTATGCAAGGAAAACAATACAACTTGTTTTGCGCCGACGACGGCATTTTGGAAATTTAGAATTCCACAACACATGAACCCAGTGTTTAAATCATTATTAATAAAAACACTTCTCAAGAAGATTGTTTAATTCACGTTTTCAATTGATCCTCAATGATGATCACCATCTCCTTCTCCAAGGCTGCTCTGAGTCGAAGTTGCTCCTCCTTATATATTCGGTTTCTACGTTGGAACTGCAAGAAATGCAGTAACAATCAGTAAGAAAATGAGAGGTGTAGGGGAACAATAACTGCTTTTCACTGGAATTAGCCCTTTCTATCAGCCATTATAGTTCAATTCACAAGCATCATATATGATATGAATGAATTGTGTTCCTTTTCGAAGTTGGAACTGATAGAAAGGTTGAAAAAGCAATGCTCGGTTTTGCCACTTGTTAAGGGTTGAACCAAAACGTTACCAAAATACCATTCTGGAAAAGGAAATGCAAGAACAAGTTTAATAATCTAGTTTCCGTTATTTTGTTCGAGTGGAATTTTGGCTCATTCATAAAAGCCTAGAAATACAGGAACACGAAAACAATTCGCACCCACCAGCACGACCATGACATATAAAGAATGGAAAAGAGACGTGTTCAGATTTGAGTCGAAGTCATTCTGAATTCTAATACCAATTCTCAAAGCTTCATTTATTTGACATAAAAAGCGCCCTGCTACTAGTTGGCCTAAGTCACTGGTTAAATACAGGTCTAGCAATTCACAAACTCTAACAAAAGAGAAGTAAGCGAAAGGGACTTGTATACCTCACTCGAAATAGTCTTGACGCAGGAGGGCACGATCCTCGTGACATGCATTCGCTAAAATCCATCCAGAAATCGTTGCACCTTCCCTTCTTCCCCGACCAGAAGTCGATGATTCTATGCTATGTCGGAAATGCTGATGGACTCAACGTAATTGTTTTTTATTCAGATGTTTGCATGAATAAAAAAACCAACTATCGTAGGACTCCCAATGTTACATAAAATCACCCCGGAAGCCATTTGTTTTCAGCTGTACTAGATGAGATTAGCCTGACAAATTATAATAAGATGATACGATCAATCAAGTCTTTGGGCCGGTCAAAGCCCAATAAAATGGCAAATTAAGCCCTGGTTCCCCCCACAGGAATCAAACGACGTCGTCTCCCTTATTCTTTGTCTTCCTTAGCGGTGAAGGGAGTAATGGGGAGCCAAGCACTGAGCGCCTACAGGGTGGTGCTGAGAGCCACCCGTCGGACGTTTGCCGGAGATACGCTTATGCTGCGAGAGTCCGCCGCTGAGGTTCGGAAAAAATTCGAGGAAAACCGTAACGTTACATCGGCCGCAGACCTCCAACGCCTCCTCGAGGAGGCTCGTGAGGCCTCACATTTCATTTCCAACATGATAGTCCAAGCCAAGCTCAATGATCGCGGCGGCTACGGTATGAGAAGAATAAATATTTTTGGGATTAGATATTGACGTTCTTGTTGTTCATCCTGTTCTTCTTTCTGTGTTACCATCTTTAATTCCGAATGTGTGATGTGCACTCCATGTGTTTGTTGCATGAGCATCCCCCATGAATTTGACCGACAAATGCGCCGAATCTGAGCCTAGCGAGATAAAAAAAAGGAAACAGCTTGGGAAAACCTAAAGATTGCTCCAACCATATTGCCACAGTCTTTTTATTCCTTGTTATTCTTGATCAAAGAAGTTTACTTTGTCTATGACTTTGATGGGGAAATTATGCAGTGAACGTGAGCGCTTTAACATATGATGAATTATTTGAGCGGCTAAACTCCCAATATATTGTGCAATATTGAACTAACTCGGACACTTTCAGTTTAGCACAGTATTCAACATAGGTATTTTGTGTTTTTACAACTTTTGATGGTAAATTTACTGTGTTCTCTTAGCAATTAGTGATTCTGTTACATATGAATGTAGACATGTAGTATCAGATATGCTATGTGGTTTTGTTAAACTTGTTATATATTCTATGCTGTGTGCACCAATATTCATGGATTCATTTATTTTTTTGTGGCAAAGTTTAAGGGTAGTAAATATGGATGTTGCTTAGTAGTCGACTCAAGCCAACTCGGAAGACCATTCCATGAATTTAGATGCTTGTTTAATACCTTTTATGGGATAGGTTGACGCTTTCGGCACTACCTTGCTTATCTAAGTGAATCATGTTTCTTGATGTACATTCTTGATATGTTGAAATTTTATCGAGCTTTCCAAGTTGCCACAATGTTTACCCTTAATAATTTTGACTCAACCTGTTGCTGCTGTAGAAGTGAAGCCTGAAAAAGATCATGCTGGAGCTACCCTGGAGATTCCTTCTGAAGAGATTCTTAAGAAGAAATCTGTATAAAATGTGCATCAGTGATTAAACAAGGTGGACGTTGTACTCTAGACTATCATGGGATCATTAGCAATCTCAAGCAGGAAAGTTTCACCCGGCCCTTTCTCCTTAATGCTGTTTTCCGAGTGTTCTCCCCCCCCCCCCCCCCCCCCCCACCCACCCCCCCCCCCTCTCTCTCTCTAATTATACTTGTTATTGTTTCATGTTGGAAGTCTCTAAATTGCACTGTAAATTAGCCCTCGAGTCTTAGCTAGAAACAGGTTCAGCCTGTGCTAATAGTGACTATTGAGAACGATGATTTGGAAAATAAAACATGATTCAAAACAGAAAATGGGACTAAGCCAACACCTTGATGTTTTGTGTTGGAAATATTAATTGCTAAATACATTACTGCTATCCAAAATCTACTTATTTACTCGCGGCGTTTGTCACCCTCGGGCTTCACCAACAAATTTTATGGGGTTTTTTCGAAGCTCATTCAAATAGAAATTATATCTTAAAACAGCTGAGTTGTGAGGCTATTCTTTTCCACGTCTTGAGAAAACACAATTCACCAACACTTCACGTAGGGTGTGCATGATCATACAAAAACCATAAAAATTAATTTTATAATGAATTGTTAGAACATAAATTAAGGTTGTGTTTGAATTAATGGATTTGAATGATAAATTTTAATATCATGATTTCACATCTTTTTGCTGTGAAAAAGTAAAAATTTATGGTAAAAAGTAAAAATCTCAAACTCTCAAAATTTATCAAACTACACACTTTATAATATTTTTCTCTCTACTCAATTGTATCAAATCTTTACAAATGGAGACCTATTTATAGGATTTCTTTGGAAAACAATCCAAAAACAATTTCATCATTACATACATCATCACACACTAATTTTCAATATTCAACACCTAATTTTACCTAATTTTCAACATTCAACATTATAATTTTCAACACAAATATTTTCATATTTTCAACACTCCCCTTGTGATGATGATCATGATACGATGATGTTTTCATTACGTGATTTTGTACTGTCTCGTTAAAAACCTTACTAGGAAAAACCCATTGGGATAAAAACCATAGTAAGGGAAAAATAGTGCAGTCACGTAAACTCCCCCTCATGTTGACATGAACAATTCTTCATAAATTTCGTAGATTGCGCATTTCAATATTATATATGTGCTTTATGAATATTGTCGTTGGAAGTGCCTTTGTGAAGAGATCTGATGAGTTTTCACTTGATTGAATGTGACGGACATCAATACATTTATTCTTCTCAAGCTCCTTGGTGAATGCGAAGAACTTAGGAGGAATATGTTTAGTTCTATCGCTTTTTATGTATCATTCTTTCATTTGAGCTACACATGCAGCATTATCTTCATATAGTATCACAGGCTTCTCGTCGAATGATAATCCACATGAGATTTGGATATTTTGGCTCATTGATTTTAACCACACACATTCACGGCTTGCTTCATGTAGTGCAATAATCTCGGCATGATTTGATGAAGTTGTTACAAGCGTTTGTTTCTGTGAATGCCAAGAAATTGCAGTGCCTCCACGAGTAAATACATATCCAGTTTGGGAACGTGCCTTGTGTGGATCAGATAAGTATCCGGCATCGGCATAACCAATTATACTTGGATTAGCATCTTTTGAATACAAAAGTCCCAAGTCTGTCGTTCCTCGTAGATAACGGAATATATGTTTAATTCCGTTCCAGTGTCTCTTTGTTGGATATATGCTAAATCTTGCCAACAAATTTACGGCAAAAGATATATCAGGCCTTGTACAATTTGTAACATACATAAGGGCACCGATAGCACTTAGATATGGTACTTCTGGACCAAGAATATCTTCATCATCTTCACATGGACGGAATGGATCCTTTTCTATGTTTAATGATCTAACAACCATTGGAGTACTTAAAGGATTTGATTTATCCATATTAAAACGTTTAAGGATCTTTTCTGTATAATTTGTCTGGTGAACAAATATTCCACATTCTTTTTGTTCAATTTGTAAACCCAGACAATACTTGGTTTTTCCAAGATCCTTCATTTCAAATTCTTCCTTCAAGTATGACACAACTTCTTGAATTTCCTTATTCGTTCCAATGATGTTTAAATCATCAACATATACAGCAATAATTACGCATCCGGATGTTGTTTTCTTAATGAAAACACAAGGGCATATTGAATTATTTACATATCCCTTGTTCATCAAGTGATCACTTAGTCGATTATACCACATTCGACCGGATTGCTTTAACCCATATAATGATCTTTGTAATTTCACAGAATAACATTCTCTGGGTTTTGAACTTTGTGCTTCAGGCATCTTAAATTCTTCAGGGATTTTCATATATATATTACCATCAAGTGATCCATATAAGTAAGCTGTAACAACATCCATAAGACGCATTTCTAAATTTTCAGATACCGCCAAGCTAATCAAATGCCAAAACGTAATTGCATCCATCAGGGGAGAATACGTTTCTTCATAATCAATTCCAGGCCTTTGAGAAAAATCTTGCGCAACAAGTCGAGCTTTATATCTTACTATTTCATTTTTCTCATTTCGCTTTCGAATAAAAACTCATTTGTATCCAACAGGTTTTACACCTTCAGGTGTAAGAACTATAGGTCCAAAAACATTACTTTTATTTAGCGAATCCAATTCAACCTGGATGGCTTCTTTCCATTTTATCCAATCCTGCCGATTTTTACATTCACCAAAAGATTTTGGTTTATGATCTTCATTATTATTTATGATGTCAATTGTCACATTATAAGAAAATATATCATCAATTTCTTCTATATCTTTTCGGTTCCATATTTTTCCAGTATTAATATAATTGATAGAGATTTCATGATTCTCGTCAGTTTGTGGTTCTGACAGAACATTTTCATCATCATGTGTTTCTTCATGAACATCATTCTCTATTTTGTGATCATCATGTGTTTCTTCAGGAACATCATTCTTTATTTTGTGATCATCATGTTTCTCTATGAATTTTCTTTTTCGAGGATTTTTATCCTTGGAACCGACTGGTCTTCCACGCCTCAGGCGTTTAATGACATCATGAGTATCTTCAATTTGTTTCTTCGGAATTTCAATTCGAGCAGGGGTATTTGCAGCATGTATATATGATTTAGTTACCCCTTTTGTGTCTGCAAATGCATCTGGTATTTGATTTGCTATTTTTTGCAAGTGCACAATTTGTTGTACATATTTTTCACATTGTTTTGTTCTTGGATCCATATGTAACAATGATGATACATACCATGTAATTTTTTTTTTTGGTATGTTTCTGTTCTCCCTCTAACATTGGGAAGATTTCCTCATTAAAATGACAATCAGCAAATCGTGCTGTGAACACGTCGCCTGTCTGAGGTTCAAGATATCGAATGATTGATGGACTATCATAACCGATATAAATTCCAACCTTTCTTTGAGGTCCAATTTTCTTTCGTTGCGGTAGTGCAATAGGCACATACACCATACATCCAAAAATTCTCAGATGAGAAATGTCTGGTTCCTTACCAAATGCAAGCTGCAATGGGGAGTATTTATGATATGCACTTGGTCTGATGCGAATTAATGAAGCAGCATGTAAAATTGCATGTCCCCATATAGAAATATGGAGTTTTGTTTTCATAATCATTGGTCTAGCAATCATTTGCAGACGTTTAATCAATGATTCAGGCAATCCATTCTGTGTATGTACATGAGCAACATGATGCTTAACAATGATTCCTAAGACATACAATAATTATTGAAAGTCTGGGAAGTAAATTCACCAGCATTATCAAGTCTAATTTTCTTGATTGTATAATCGGGAAATTGATTCCTCAATTTTATTATTTGAGCAAGTAATCTTGCAAATGCAACATTTCGAGTTGACAATAAACATACATGTGACCATCTGCTGGAGGCTTCAATCAATACCATAAAGTATTTGAATGGTCCACATGGTGGATGGATTGGTCCACAAATATCATCCTGAATACGTTCAAGAAACATTGGTGATTCAGTTTGGATTTTGACTGGTGATGGTCTTGTAATAAGTTTTCCAAGAGAACATGATTTACATTGAAACTTATTATTCTGAAAGATTTTCTGGTCTTTCAGTGGATGACCATGTGTATTTTCTATGATTCTTCGCATCATTGTTGAATCAGGATGTCCCAATCGGTCATGCCAATTTGTTAATATTGAAGAATTATCAATTATCATGTTTGATTCAATGGGACTTATATGTGTATAATGCAATCCAGTATGGAGCATTGGTAGTTTTTCAATCACATATTTCTTTCCTGATTTATATGTGGTAAGACACATATATTTCTCATTCTCTTCATTCATTGTTTGAGTATCATACCATGGGAATATATATCATTAAAACTCAACAAATTTCTATTTGATTGTGGTGAATACAAAGCATCATTGATCAAAAATTTTGTACCATTAGGTAACAAAAAATGTGCTTTACCGCATCCTTTAATCAAGTCTACAGGACATGATATTGTGTTCACCATTGTTTTTGTTGGTTTTAGTTCCAAGAAATATCTTTTATCTCGGAGGATAGTGTGCGTTGTACCACTATCAGGTATGCAAACTCCAGCTTTGTTCATAGCATTTTCCATGTTTGAACTTCAAAAAAAAAATGCAATGAAATATAATTACTGACAATAAAATACATATGTAAAAAATATAGCACACGATAAAACATTATCATACGGGTACATAAAATATTTTACATATTTATTCCACCAGCAAATTGATCATTGTCTAATAAATCAATCAGAAAATCTCCAGCATCAAAATGAGTTGAATCACTCAAAGGTTCACTTTGTTCAGTGAAATTGGTCTCCTTTTCTTTCCCCTTTATTGATTCTTTATAAAGTTTTTCAAAGGTGCTCAGGGGCTCGACAAATATGGGACCAATGTCCTGGAGCACCACATCTGAAACAAGAACTTTCAAATCTTTTTGAGTGATTCTCATTAAGACTCATATTTTCATGATGCCTTTTCTGTGGATGGTTTGGGACGTTCTTTTGAGATGAGTTATAAAAGTAACTATCTCGATTATTTTCAAAACTACGGCCGCGTCCACGACCACGACCACGACCTCGACCAAAACCTTGTCTCTGGATTTGATTTTGGTTTCCAGGTTTAAATTCATTTTTACTCACAGCATTTACTTCTGGAAATGCTGTTGATCCAGTGGGTCGGGACTGATGATTTCTCATTAATAGCTCATTGTTCTTTTCCGCCACAAGAAGACAGGCGATGAGTTCAGAATATCTCGCAAATCCACGCACTCTATATTGTTGCTGTAAAGTTATATTTGATGCGTGAAACGTGGAAAATGTTTTTTCAAGCATTTTCGATTCTGTAACCTCATGTCCAGTAAATTTTAATTGCGAGATTATTCTATACATCGCCGAGTTGTAATCACTGATTTTTTTAAAATCTTGGAATCTCAACGTATTCCATTCATCTCGGGCGGTCGGAAGTATAACTTCTCTTATATGTTCGAATCTTTCTTTTAATCCATTCCACAAAGCCATGGGATCTTTTTCAATTAGATATTCACATTTTAAACCTTCATCGAGATGTCGATGCAAAAATATTATAGCTTTTGCTTTTTCTTGTGATGAAGATATACCATTTTCTTTAATGGTCTCGCTTAGACCCAATGACTCAAGATGCATTTCTACATCGAGAGTCCATGGCCTATAATTTTTTCCAGTGAGCGCAACAAATTCGAGCTTTGTCAAATTTGACATGGTGGTACTAAAAAAATACGATGCATTTTATTAGTTAATGAATATTGCAATACAAAGTAATGGATAAACAACAAGTACAAGTATTTGTAAAAATGAAGAAAACACACGAGGACGATATTCTCCGATAAATAAAAGACTCGTGAGTATGATAACCAAAATAATTAAAAACAACCTTGAGAAAGCCATCTTCTTTTTTCTTCGAAAAATTTGATGAAGAATAATTTTTAGAGAATAGGAGAAAATTGAAGTGATTGAAAGAGTTTGTGAGATCATATTTATAGGGCAAAAATTAGCCGTTTTGTTACCGTTTATGACCGTTGGTGTACAAAAAAATAAATGTATGTATTTGTATAATTTTATGGTAATAATATGGTGTATATAATATTAGTCGTGCTTAAATAATTATGTATATCATATCACATTATTATAATGAAGTGTCATAAGTTATTTTGTTTAAAAACCTTATAGGCTTTTATACTTGTCGTATCCCTTACCAGGAGTGTGGGATGTCGTCTTAACATCTTCCCAGGATTTATAACAAGTTTTTGAAAATTTTAATTTTATTATTCCTAATAATAACATTATATTATATATTAAATATATATACAATAAATAAATAACAGTAAATAAATATTATTACTTTTGTTACCTTTTTTTATGTTTGGAGCTTGGAAAAATATGAAGGACTTTTAGAGCTTCGTGCTGATAACGTGTTGTGAAAAAGTAAAAATTTATGGTAAAAAGTAAAAATCTCAAACTCTCAAAATTTACCAAACTACACACTTTATAATATTTTTCTCTCTACTCAATTGTATCAAATCTTTATAAATGGAGACCTATTTATAGGATTTCTTTGGAAAACAATCCAAAAACAATTTCATCATTACATACATCATCACACACTAATTTTCAATATTCAACACCTAATTTTACCTAATTTTCAATATTCAACACCTAATTTTACCTAATTTTCAACATTCAACATTATAATTTTCAACACAAATATTTTTCATATTTTCAACGCTTTTTACTTATTTGATTGAACAACATTTATTGTTGCATTTGGATTGGTTAATTTGAAGTTAAAGATTTCAAATTCAAGATAACAAATCTTTTGGTTGTTTGGACAGATCCACTTGACAATGAATTTTGAATTTCCAACTAGTTACTTTTTTTAGTAAATTTCTCAAATACACTCTATATTAAGATAAATAATTTCAATAGTAATAATGGTATAATCTTGATAAACTTAAGAAGAGTGTCATTTGAAATAATTTGTCAAATCATTCGAATCAAATATATCCATGCGCAACTCATTTAGTTTTGGATTCTGACCAAAACCGAAAATGCAGTTTAGTTAGCGGTTTGAAAGTTTTAATTTAGGAAAAAAACTGTGTGAGACGGTCTCACAAGTCGTATTTTGTGATACGGATCTCTTATTTGTGTAATTCATGAAAAAATATTGCTTTTTATGTTAAGAGTATTATTTTTTTATTGTGAATTCGTCTCATAAATAAAGATTCGTGATCTACTCTTTAATTTAATATTCAATATCGTGGCTGTCATATTATTATTTAAAAGAAATATGTTAAAAATTGTGAGATGGGATGAAATTTTTGGTTTACAGAGAAGAAAATGTGAAAAAGAGTCTAGACTAAATTTTGTTGAATTGAAACCAATGATTTTGATTCTTGCGATACGATACCATAACGGCTCGAACCGTACCCATGTGCACCCCTGGTTTAAAAGGTACAATCCAAAGCTGTTACCAGTGAGTAATCTATTTTATATTAATTAATTCTGAGTAAATTATGTCATTATTGATGTTATAGTTTCTGTTAAAGTTTCATTATCAAGTGAAAAAGGGAAATAATCATCTAGAAGATACATTAATTGTTCGATACAATAATTATCATTGCTTTCATTCAAAACGTGGTGTTCAGACTGATGTACGATTTAAAATATTTGAGTTGTATCATTATAACCAGCTATAATTTTTGGTAAAGTGTCAATCGCTCGATCATACAATTGTTATCAATCCTAATGTCATGAGTTCGATTTTCGTTGAATACAATTATTAGGAGGGAGGTTGTTGGGGTATAAAACGTGTCGCTTGAGCTGTTGTACATTTTTAAAGATTCGATTTGCACAATTATCAACATCAATTATAACTTTTGTTAAAGCGACAAATATTCTGTCCTAAATGATGGATATGAAAATGTTAATTTCTTAATTTAATTTCTCCAACAGGCGAGACTCGACCATATTAAGATTCTTGTTTGAAAACAGCTTCAATGATAAAAACACAATTGTTTGGTTGAATTGTTTTGCATACAAATAAGTTCAAGTTATCTTGTACAATTCTGATCTAAAAATAAATAAAAATCAATTTCATTTGAAAGATGTGATGTTCGGACATAGAAACTGCTTCAGTACTTTTAACAACATTTCTTCTTCTTTTCACTAATATTTTTTTGTCTCTTACTAACATTGTATTGGAAATATGAATTCCAAGACACATTTACCAAGCTTTTTTTTTAAGAATTGTTTTATCCTCTCTTTGATCACAGGGATATGAAAAATTTCTCTCAGGATACAATGAAGATATTCTGTATTTTTAGGTGATTGAATCAAATCAAAATCCAACAAGCCAAAATTATTCTTTTTGATCTAATGATGTCATATATATAGAAACGAAAATTAGATTCAAAACAGACGTGAATGATTGTATGATTTTTGAAGAGCTTTTGGCGGCAACCACGAGGTGGCTCTGCCCCTCGACCCCCGCGATCTGACCGTGTAAGTCGATCTCCATAATTTTTGTAGTAACAAACATTATTCGTTATCGATAAACTAAGTAATTATGAAAATTTTTCTAGCGGCATCAATTTTCAAGTGGCTAGGACATAATAGTTTCCTAGGCTAGCTTAGGTTGGAACATTCATTTGCTATAGTTTTTGCATTGATTAATGTGGTTTTTATCAGTATATGGGAAACAATTGAGTAGTTTTATATTCAATTTTCAAGTTCCTTTGTTAGGAGTGGATGTGTAACAACTGGAGAGTTGTTGGCCTACTAATTTTTTTTAATTTTTTTTTTAAATTGATTTATGTAATATATTTTTTGGCTTGAGTTTGAAGCCATAGCGACGTCTGAACAACGTTCCTCCTAGGCTCGTGGCTTTGATTAAATCTTTAATGAATTTTTAAATTGTTGAAAAATAATATAAAATCCATATATTAAAATGTGAAAAATCAATAGTTTATACATCTCAACTTAATAATAATAATATCGATGTACTTTGTCTAATTATATATAATTTAAAATTTTAATTAATGTCTTATTTTAGGAAAAAATATAAATTTTCTACAATTCTCGTCCAATTATTTTAATTATCTTGAATTTATTTATAATGATATTATGTTATATTAATTGAATAATTGAAACTCCACCGATTAAATTATGAAAATAGGAAGAATTGTCAGTATAACAATGTTTTATCTATTAAATAATAAATACATTTGTTAAACTTATAATACATTATTATGTATCATTATAACTTTTCAATCAATAGAATTTGCACATCATTATTATTATAAAATTTAGAGATATTATACTGTGTTTTTCTGAATTTCTCGGGTTTCCGTGGAGCAAATACTATTTTTTTTTTTTTTGTTTTGTATTTATTTAGATTTTCTCTATGTGTATTAAATTTATTTTAGCTTATCTAAATCCGTTTCCTACGCACATAGAAGATAAAATAAAATATATTTTAGTCATGACCTATTTATTATAGAGTAAGTCTCTTGTGAGACGGTCTCACAAATATTTATCTGTGAGACTGGTCAACCCTACCGATATTCACAATAAAAAGTAATACTCTTAACATAAAAAGTTATATTTTTTCATGAATAACCCAAATAAAATATCTGTGTCACAAAATATGACCCATAAAATCATCTCATACAAGTTTTTGCTTTTATCATATGAACTAAAAAAAAGAGTAAATTATGGGGAAAATGCAATAAAATTAGACTGGTCACACAATATGACTTTGCCACTATTTTCAAGTTGTAAAACACTTTTTTGACCCATCGAATTAAGTATGCAAATGAATCAAGCTGATCGTGACTTATTTGAAACTCGATTCGATAAAAGTTTGTTTGAAATTATTTAACGATGCTCGTTAAGAGAAACAAATTAAGCTCAAATTTTATAATATTCGTCTCGTTAGCTTGTGAACAAGTTTTTTAGTAGGCCTATGAGTTAGCTCTCGGATTATAAAAATAATAATCCCCACCCCATTTTTACGCAATCACATGATGTTCTTTCGATAGAGGAGAAAAACATATAATCCCTGTACGAAGTCACTTCCAAAATTTTTTCTTAAAATATTGTTACCAGCAGCTTCAATAAGAAAATATATTAATATTTTAAATAGGTTGCTGCAATTAAATAATAATAAAAAATGCTGGAGAAAGTAGACTTTTTACTATTTTATTTTTGTTTTGTCTTGAAAAGGAGCGTTCAAATTACTCAAAGATCTCACCGAATTGCATTTAAGTAGCTTTCATTCGATTGACCAGCTTTTGGTGGTGACACTAGTGATTGGACGACTATGCCCCTCACTGTAACAGATTATTTGCTATTCCTCCCCTTCCCGGGTAAATTTGAGATTTTTTTTCAAAATAACGCTGGTTTTTTTGTTTTTGATTTTTCGTGAAATTGAACTCACTGTCTTTTTTTCAATTTCGAAATTAAAAAATTTTTAAAGATAGAAAGTCAAAATTTTAAGCATACCGAGACGTATTCGTTATTTTCGGGTCGATAATAATTGCATAACCGTTTGTTTGTAAATGGTTTGAGCATCCACCTTTTTCCAAAGTAAAATGGGGCAAATGAGATGCTGTTTAGGTATATTTATGAATGAATATTTATTATTTTTCACTGAACAAATATTGATAAATCTCACCATTTTAATTTTCATTGGGACAGTGTCAATAAAGGTAAATAAATAGGGGCCAGCAATCGGAGGGTAATTACGTAATAGCAGCCAGACCTAAGCTTCCTATTAAAGTGCTGCTTCTCAGACTTACAATCGAGCAGACGTCAGTCACACCCACGCGCCGCCGACTGAGAGTATCCGGTGGGCATTATTATTATTCTTCTTCTCAATCAACACACGTAGAACCCACAGATAGATTATAATCCAAACTTTTCTCGCATTCAGAATCTGTCACCCATTGACTGAGATTTTTCTCATTACATTACTCATGGCTTCAGAGTTAATATTCCGAGGTCACGAGTCGCAGCCCGTGAGTGATGCCTACTCGCCGAAGCCTTTGCCCGCCGTGGCTCGCCCGGTTCGCTACATGCTACGCGAACAACGATTGGTTTTCATGTTGGTCGGCATTGCTATCGCCGCTCTGATCTTCACCTTCTCACCTTCCTCCAAACCCCTCTCGCCGATCCATAACGCTCACATTTCCTCCTCCTTGATTCATCCGCAGCCACACCGAGTCATGTACCAGAACAGGCACATCGCCTCCGGATTCGTCGGGAAAATTCCACTCGGATTGAAACGTAAGAGCTTGCGGATTGTTGTCACAGGCGGCGCCGGTTTCGTCGGGAGTCATTTGGTCGACCGGCTCATAAGCAGAGGCGACAGCGTGATCGTAGTAGACAATTTCTTCACCGGGAGAAAGGAGAACGTCATGCAGCATTTCGGGAATCCGAGGTTCGAGCTAATCCGACACGACGTGGTCGAGCCACTGCTGTTAGAAGTGGATCAGATCTATCATCTCGCTTGCCCCGCGTCGCCCGTTCATTACAAGCACAACCCCGTGAAAACAATCATATCCTTGTCTGATTTTATTTTAATGAATTAAATTTCATATCACATGCACTTAATGTGGGCTCCTTAATCTTGGATGTTTGCACAAGACCAACGTGGTCGGGACATTGAACATGCTGGGGCTGGCGAAGCGTGTGGGCGCGCGGTTCTTGCTGACGAGCACCAGTGAGGTTTACGGAGACCCATTGCAACATCCGCAAGTCGAAACATACTGGGGCAACGTCAATCCGATCGGTGGGTACAATTTCGAACAATATTTGATTTTTAACGTTTTGGTACTTTGATTCTGACAAGCAAATAACACAGGTGTCAGAAGCTGTTACGATGAAGGAAAACGAACAGCTGAAACGTTGACCATGGATTATCACAGGGGTGCTGACGTTGAGGTACCTCCTTTTTTTTTTTTTTTTTTAATTCCACTCTCTCTTATTATTATATAATTACTCTCCCCACATATATACATATTTCTCTATCATATAAATTAACAAAATTATTGAAAAATAAATTTTATATAAAAATTATATTTTTTTATTTTACCTTTGTTGAATTAATATTTTGATATGATATAAACGTAGTATTTATATTTGGGACGAAAAGAATTTTATAGTTTTTTGCATATGTTTGTTCTGTTATTTTTGTTTGTTGAATTAATTGCAACGCCTAAAATTAGAGATGTGATGTGGGACAATTTATTTATTATAAGATTCAAATGTGTGTATAAGATGTTCATGTATTTATCATCATTAAATATCACTGACATTTGTTTGGCTTTTTAAATCCTAATATTATCATTGATGTATTAATTATTTAACAAGTCCAAGTGTTACTTATATTTATATAATACATATTATGTAAAAAAACATTGTCAATTATTTTTTGACGGGGTAATATTGTCAACTATTAAACACATATTGAATCACAAAAACTCGTGAATTTGTAACTATTTGGTCACTCATGGAAAAATATTACTTTTTATTGTAATTATGAGCAGGGCAGACACGTCTCACGAAAAGATCCGTGAGACCGTCTCACAAGAGATCTACTCGTATTTTACTGGTATCTTAATATATTGATGTGTTTTAATTTTTAAAAACGCCTTACTTTAGTTATGGCAGTATATTTAAATTTGATATACAAAAATAGAAATAATAATAATAATATTTGTTAATTATAGATGCTAATGAAATGAGAAAAATTGTAACAGGTGAGGATTGCTAGAATCTTTAATACTTACGGACCTCGTATGTGCATTGATGATGGTCGGGTTGTAAGCAACTTTGTTGCCCAGGTAAATAATACTCGTTCTCTCTCATGTCATTTTTTGGTCGAAACGAGCCAACTTTGAAAGCATAAATGACTCCATTCCCTGTCCCGTGACAGGCTTTGAGGAAAGAGCCACTCACTGTTTATGGCGATGGGAAGCAAACAAGAAGTTTTCAGTTTGTTTCTGATTTGGTAAGCATGTTTCTTGAATGACTTCTGTTCGTTTTTCAGATTAGTTACGCCTTTATCCGACGTGTTATTGAACACTCTTACACCAACCGACTACTGTTTGAATTTGAAATGTAAAGTAAAATAATAGAAAGCATCGTGCTTTGTTTTCAAATTAGCCGTGACTTGGCTGTCTTTTATGGTGTCTTGTTATTGCCAAGTGAGAATCTTACTTGTTTTCTATTATTGTGGGTTGGTATAGCCACAGCCCTTCTTTTTAATTTGCTTATCAAGGCGATCTTATTTACTCTAGTAACTCATTTCTTTGCTTTTCTTACTTACTTTAATGGCTTGGATCTAGCACAACCTAGAACTTGTGGATCGGTGTCGTATTCCATAAATCTTTTTCAAGATAAATTTTCGAGATATGCCATGCTCATATGATCTAGAATACATGTTTTTATACGTGTTTAAATTGTTAGGTGGAGGGCCTAATACGATTGATGGAAGGAGAGCATGTCGGGCCTTTCAATCTTGGTAACCCAGGAGAGTTCACTATGCTTGAACTTGCTCAGGTATCTGGATCTCGCCAACATCCTTCTTACTCTTTTTGATCATCCAAGTCTTCATCTAATCTGTCACAAAAACGTACGAAATCTGTGGCAAAGCGTTGGGTACGTACTGACAAGCTAAAACAGTGTGTTATGAAGTATCGTTTAATTGGGGATGCAGGTGGTTCGAGAAACCATTGATTCAAATGCAAAGATAGCGTTCAGGCCTAACACAGAAGATGACCCTCACAAGAGGAAGCCTGACATCACCAAGGCAAAGCAGCAGCTGGGTTGGGAGCCCAAAGTGTCACTGAGACAAGGCCTCCCTATGATGGTCTCAGACTTCAGGCAACGGATATTTGGCGGCCACGAATACAACAGTGCTTCTTCTTCCCTTTAAGTTCTGAAACTTTCCAAATTTCCAATTTCTATCCGTCTTTGTACCCGGTTCTTTTTAAATCATTCAAAATCACTGTATGATTTTTTTCATTGAACTTCAATGATATTTGCACTCTACCTTTATCGACGAGGCATTGAATACCCGCACAAAATTTGGTGGGTTAAAAAGGTGTGTGACCAGGTGTATATTATCACTAAGTATAGAATCCTTCTATACAAACAAGAAATCATGCAATCAAACTCAACAAAGCAAAGCTACTATGGTATGACGAAAGGCAAGTTCAACCCCAAGTTGTGCACATAATTCAACTCAAAACGTACTAAGAGCAGACAACAAAAAAGTTGCCAAGTCCTGCAGTATCAGGCAACACTCACCAGGATAAGCTAGTCACTAACTACATCTGAAACTAGGTTGAAGTGAAAGTACACACAACACTGGTTGATAGTTCTGATTTGGGTTACTGAAACTTCGCAAAGTGCATGCAAACAAAGTGAAACAGGCTATGCCACAAGCTTGGCAAATTGGTAAAGAAAATCATGAAGCAGTCACATTCGGCTACTAATTGAAGGCTCTATTGAAATACCGATGCACTCTGGTAGTGATACACCTGTATAAATGAAACAAATGAGAAACTGCAACAGCTGAAATGATGGATAGTTTAGACAAAAATACAGTTTGGAAAGTGAACCATAAAATTAAAGTTACTTTAAGATATTTTTTGTCCGACGTTATACCTTATTTTTACTAGGATTCATACAAATATAAACAATAAACAAAACAGGGTCAACAGATTGATGGCTCAGAATTAAATTTGTGGTGATGGCAATTAATACCTATCACTTGGGATTTCTGAGGACAATGATCACTGAATCTCCACGGAGAAACATCTTACTAATAAAACGATCTTTATTAACTGGAAGAGCTTTCTTCTTGCCTTTCCCGGTCTTGGGCACCTGTGCAGCGAAATAGCAATTAGATATAGCCACTGCCGTATAAGGAACAATTTCATCAATAGATTCGCTGGAAAATTTTAGCAATAATATTTTTTTTCCCAAATTGATATCAAACACATCAAAATCAGCCTCACAAATTCTAAACCAGAAGTCAAATATGTGAGAAAATAACAGCAAACATCTGAAACAAAGAGTAGCTCTTAAAGAAAGGAACCAACCTCAGTCCACATCTCCCGCACATTTTCCAGAACCATGTTGCAGTGGCGGTCAAATGCCCTCACATGGCCAAGAAGTTTTTTGTTATTTCGGCAATTGATCAACACCTTGCAGCCAATAAAGGACAAGTCAAATTACTGCAATAAACACATTCAAATAAAATAGCACAAAAAACCTTATAAAATCCCATCTGTGATCCATATCAGCCTTCCAGACCCCAAGAAATGAAAATATTAGAGAATAATTCTATACAGTGGGTCAAAAAATATACATGTATACTCAAGGACGGAATGAAGTTTCAAAACAAGAAGAGAAGAGTGATGGTAAAACAGGTAAAGAGTCTTGTTTAGAAACATCTATCAAAATCAAGATATTTACATGTGTGCGCACAATTTGTCAAGACAGAATCTTATCCTGGTGACATTAATTAATACCTGTGTGTTATTTTTAACACTCATCATCAGAACAGAAAGTGGACCTGTATTGAACTCCTCGTCCTCGTTCTTAACCTGTTAAAATAAAAAGCTCGTGTAAGCAACATTATGTTTCTAAACTCCAATAAACCAGATTATAATTATAAGATAATGCTTATAAGAGAAAGTATGAACCATGAAGGAATTTAAATGCACTTGAAACAAAAATACTATGAAGGAATTTAAATGCACTTCAAACAGAAAACAAGAACATAAGAGCAGCCAAATTAGACAAGTGGTATCCCAGTTGTTAGATGTTTATAGCCATCACTATCAAGATGAGGGCTGACACTATATTTACACACAAGAAAAAATTGAAAGCACCATAAAGGTGACTGACTTCTTTGCTATAATGTGAGGAAAATAATATCACGCATATTCAGGCTGACAAAAGATACTGTATATGAATGCATCTGCATCATGTATTCCATCTTATGCCTCTGCTGCAATACTTCATTACAGTGCTAGCATGATTGCTATGGTGAAAATGAATGCTGGGGTAATGTGGGGTGTGAGGGCGAGGATGTCTATTGTATAACAAGTGTCCTCACAAGCACTACACAGAATATCGTGAATTCCATTCTTTGCTATATACTCAGTGCATGTTCTGTGTTATTAAATGTTAACTCCAAAACATGGATGAACTTCCAAGCTCAAATCAGAAGGATAACATAGTGTAAGAAAAAAAAATAGCGAGGTAACTTACAGGGACATCTTCTTCCATCGGTCGACTGCAGAAACACAAACTAAATTAATAAACTCGCACAAAAATAACCGTACAGCATAAGCAGACAACTAAAAACTGATAAATGTAAGCAATCAATACCAGAAATCCTCGAATGTTAACGTGTCGAACAATCTAGTACTGAGTATAAGTACAACAAAATTAAGCATACAAGGAACATGTTTTCTCAATACATATTCATGCCAATTTGAATCTCGCGTCCTAGGCCGATTTATAGCCCGTCTATACTAAATTTTTGACGAAGTATCGGGTTCAAGTGTAATTTGTCAAACCACAGCTAAAAAAAACGTCTAGGGTTTTAGAGTAAAACAAACAAGAACCACAAATGAACCAAATAGAAACGATCCGAGTTAGCGCACCTCATTTTCAGCAGACAAAAGCTTCAAAATTCAAAAAACAACTGCAAGAAGTACGAATTTGTGGTTAAATCACTGAAAAAAAACGTTAGGGTTTAAGAGATGAAGCGAGAATGGGAAAAAAAGTTAAATCTTAGACATGGGGGGCGTACTTTGAAGGTGAATGGGGAAACTAAGCTAAAGTGAGCTCGTTAAATACCTATACCGAGAAAACGCCGCACTCCGCCTTGCCCGCCACCAGCTAGCTGTTAGGTTAGGCGACCGAGACGGAGCCTCCTCGGCGGTTTAAATTCTCAGCTGAGTTGTTTAAACGGGCTTTGATTTGAGCAACTCCAAAACGATAAGCCCAAACAGAAATTAAATTCTTAATTGGGCCAAATACATATATACTTATATTAAAACGCAAACTTGGGCTAAATGGCCAGTTTAGGCCCGGTAGTAGGTTAAGCTTCCACCACATCACAGCCAAGGGACAATAGCACGTGGGATTGTCTATGCTCTCCACAACAACACATCACTGCAGGGGGTTTGGTTTCCTTCTTTGCCTCTTCGTTTTCCTTTTTTCCTTTGTGTCAGGCTTATCCAAACTCTTTGATTCAGTGCGAAGCTATGGATGACTTCGTGATTCTTATGCATGAGGAAGGGCTTACGATTGGCGTTCTCATCGAGTGTGGTTATTTTCCCTTAATTTTTTTTAATTTTTTTCACATGTAACTTTTGGGATTGCTAACGGTTTACAAGAGATCTGATGCCTCAACTAGCTTTGTACTTTGATCCCTTTTTTGCTTACTATACTGCTTTCGATACTGCATGAACCGTTTGTTGATTAGATGATTTTTCCAGCGAAAAATTGACAATATCCTTTTGTGTTTCTATGCCAGGGAAAATCTTCCGCTTCTGTGGATGATACGTTAAAAATAATTTCTTGCGGGTAATTTCATTTTATATGTTTACTACATGTTTATGTGGATACATTTGCATCAGTAAAATGGATTTGTTTGTTAGGGAAAAGCAGAAGATATTAGATGTTCTTAATGCGGAGCTGGAGAAAGCTAGGCAGAAAGGATTTGTGCTTAAGCATCTCTCAGAAAACAGCGGAAATAATGCAAAGAAAAGGCTTTTGGCTGTGATAGGGAGTGTTACAACTTTTGGACGCAAGAACAACAAAGATGTAATTCGTAAGGCCTGGATGCCTACTGGTGAGTCATATCATATGGCCTAAAATGTGGATCTTTTTCTGGTAGAAATCACTGGATGAATGAGTCCACGTCTCCTTGCTTCATGAGATTTGATAATTCAAAATTTATTCAATGCAGGTGCTGCTCTGAAGATAATGGAGGAAGAAAAAGGCATTGTCATAAGATTTGTGTTAGGAAGAAGGAGGTCTATATGATGCTGATTAAAAATTGTCTCAAGGACTCCTTAGGCTGCTGAATTTGATTGGTTATACTCATCAATTCAGTTCCAATCATGGAGATAATTCAGAGAGGGAGATGGACAATGAAAAATATGCAGACAGATGACTTCGTTATTCTTGTATGTTTGAGTTTCTCATATGTAATTTTAATTGGTTATGATAATTGGATTGTAAGTGAATTGGTTTTCGATTTCTTCCATATTTTTATTCTCTCTCAAGGGTGGGGTCCCTGGTCCTTTTGTGTGAATGGCCGTTGATGAAGCTCCCATCTGTCACATGCAAGTGAAGCATTTCCTTTTCATGTCTTTTAGGAAGTTTCCTCTCTCAATTTCCCATCTTATGGTAGATTGGCGAATTATTGGGCCGAGCTGGATTTGAACCAGCGTAGACATGTTGCCAACGAATTTACAGTCCGTCCCCATTAACCACTCGGGCATCGACCCAGGAAGAATCAATTTTAGGCCGGGCCTCGCCTATTTGTTGGATTGAACCACGAGATGAGACATGAACCTTATATTTCCATGATCGAAGTTTTTGCCTCGGTTTTTTTTTTTTATTTCTGTAACATTCTTCTGTTAATCATTAAGTTAATCCCAATTTCATCCATTATTATATTAATATCATTCCGTTCCAAAATACAAGGGCCCAAGCCGCTAAGTATTCCTAAATCGATATATAGAGAAACATCCTTCATATCCGAGATATATTATCTCATTTTTTTTCATTTGAGCTCTCTAACTTTAGAGAATATCTGTGAATTATTTATTGACTTAACCATCAGATTGTCTATGTCACTTCGACACATTTGATGTTTGTTTGTGACGTAGGTAACAACAATCCATGAAGTTTGTTGTTTACCAATTTAAGGTTACGGTGATCCGTCTATGATATTTTTTACAAGAACGTTTACGAGCTAGTAAGTTATTTTTAATTAATCTACGTAATCCGAGCAATTACAATTTGTGATTACATCACATAATTGAACCAAAAATGATATTAAATATGATAGATCAATAAAACATGAAAAAATTAAATAACTTGCCAAAAAGTTCCGTCTTATCGATGATATCTAAAGAGCGCGAATTCATACATCATTGATGGAAAAGTATCATATAAAATCTTGTAGACACGAGTTTTAATGATCAAATCGATTTGCATTTGTCTGTTGTTGCCTCGTATTTAATTTGATTTTGTGTAAAAATGACGTTTTTAATAGCAAAAAAATGATCTTCTTTGAGGATCGATTTCAAATTATCATGGACGAGATGTTTATTGTCTCATGTATGCGTGAAACCTATAAAATAGAAAAAAATGTAAATATTATTTTCTCATATTTTGTGAAGATTAATATTAAAAAAAAATACACCACTCGATCATCAAATATGCATTCCAAACTTAAATTCTTATTATTTTCATATGTAGGTAGATCATAACAATGAACTATGCGTAGTTCTAACACTCAATACATTTTTAAAGCGTTAACCTCACGTATAACACTGAATAAATGAGTCATTGTCTGTATTCAGATTAAATAATGATAACATTGTTGTGTCCGAGAAGGAAGGACATTATGCGTCAATCAATTATGCAGTATTACATGTATAAATATGACACCAAAGTCTAACTATAATTAAATAAAATGATTTAAACGATACAAAATTTGCATGTGGTTTATATTTCAAGAAGGGTATTCATATTCAAACAAGTCGATTTGGAAGTAACATGACACTCGTATTTCGGTTGTAAAATGAATTAAATTGTGGAAAATATTAAATTTCAAAGTGAATTATGTAAATTAAATTTTAAAAAAATTAAATAATAACGGACCCGAGTGTAGCACGTCGACCTTGAAGGAGCACGTCAAAAACTTGAAGAAATAGGCTGAAGTTCCATCTCATTTGCCTCCAACTCCACGGCTGTCAACGCGCATCTTCGAATCCGTCGCATCGTCGGTGATCCACACCGGACGGTGAGTGTCTACTTTTGTCACTTTCGATGCTTTATTTCATCGCCATTATTGTCGTCGTGTTAATGATTGTGCTTTGGTTGAGAGGGAAGAGTCCGACGGAATGTTCTGCTAATTTAGCTTGTTGAGTTGAAACCTTGCCAAATGCTTACCGCGTTTCTGTGATCTGACTGTCGGTACTAATTAGGTTAATTCAATTGCTTGCGTACTTCGACAATTAAAGCGAGTGATATTTGGGGTTGTTTATGAAAGTAAGAGGATAAGTTCATTTCCTCAAGTCTGTCTATTTTTCATGCCAATAAATTTTTGTTTTGTCTGTCTGTATCTAGTAACTGTCCTGAAAAGGTTTCGGTTTCTATGCATCCTATACATAGTTTGGTTGCTTATTTAGCTCCCTTGGTATATGAATCTTGTTAAACTTTGTGATTAATATTGCTTCTAGTAATTCAATTTCTCTTGATCATGTTTAATCATGAGTTCTGACCATTGAGTATGTAATAAGTGTGTTTCTTATTTGGCAGTGCCCTCTTGCTTCATGAGCGAGCCATAGATTCTAATTCATTAAGTTATTAAGATGCCCCATCTTAATAACACTTCTGAGAATGTGCTGGGGAGTTCCAATACCATTGGGCATGAGAAATGTGGACTTTATTTGCTTTTCAAGTGGGAAACCGGGCTTGGTGATGGTTCCAGAGGCTTCTTGTATTCCACGGCTCTTGCCTACTGTTTTATTGGCTTATCGGCTATAACTGATTGCTTTTTCCGGTCTATGGAAAATGTTGTCGAGCATACACGACTAGTGGAAGAGATAGATCCTTGTACAAATGCCAAAGTTCGCAAACACAAAAAGGTTTGGAATTATGCCATAGCAGACATCGCTTTACTGGCATTCGGAACTAGCTTTCCCCAAATTTCATTGGCTACCATTGATGCTATAAGGAATACTGGAAATTTGTATGCTGGAGGTTTGTGCCATTTTTCAAGGCTTTTCTTGTTCGGAGAATTTTTGTTATCTGGGTTGAATCACAGTACATTTCCCCCTTTCCCTTTGTTGTTCTAGACTCTAGTGATATTTTCTCTATCTTTTAGCAACCATGAATCAATCACTCATTTGCTATTGATATGTAATATCTTTGCTTTCCTAGAGCTCTAGATATATACATCTTGAATAAAATGCTATGGCAGTGCTATTCTTGATACTCGATTTACCCGCTAATATTTGTTTCTTGGGATGCGTGTGCAACTAGATTACGTAAGCCATTTTTGATGAAATTAAAATTAATTTTGGTCGGGATCACGGTTCTTTGACATGTTTTTCCTATTCTGCTTTTCATCCGATTTTTATCATTTTTTTTAAATTCTAACTTTATAAACAAAATAAGAGTTGTCTGAAATTGTAGAACAACAACATACAAGTCTTTGTTCCATCAAGTGAGGCCGGCTATATGGATTCTCTTATGCCATTGTGCTCAATGTCCTATTATTTTATCATTTATCTAATGCATATCATGCTTAATTGTTATTGTTTATGTCTTTTTTGGTATCTTTTTTTGTCCAATAATATGGGTACTAGTCATGGTCTCACATCTCCTAAATTGAGCCTATATTGGTCGCCTTTGTACTTGTCCATACTATCTTAGGCGTGTCTCCCTCAATTTTTATTCGATAGGCACGACCCAACTTTTTTTCTTATATATTTGTTTCTTAACATATACATTATTGTATCTCAGCACATCCACTTCAGCATCCTCATCTCCGCGACTCTAATCTTTTGTTTGTGTACATGTTTTACTACCCAATATAATCTAACAACTATCATGTAAAACTTCCCTTTGAGTTTCAGGGGTAACTTACGTTTACACAAAATATCAGACGCACTTCTCCACTTCGATCATCCTACTTGTATTCTATGTGATAAATCTCTATCGATTACCACATCATTCTGTAAATACTTAAAAGGTCACAATCGTCGGTAATTCAACATCTCATATTTTAACTATTGCCTCGATGTTCCTAGTATTGCTAAACTTAAATTTCATGTATTATGTCTTTGCTCTAAGTCTAAAACCCTTCTCTTCCAATTTCCAACGTTTCTAGCCAAGTTTCAAGCTTGACATTTACACCTTCACGAGTCTTATCCACCAAGACAACGTCATTTTCAAACAACAAGCACCAAAACTCCATGTCCTTAATATGTCTGTGAGTTCATCCATGACAAATGCAATCCATGACAAGTGCAAAAAGAAGGGCTTAAAGCCGATCCTTGATGTAGCCTATCTATATTGGAAACTTTTCGGTTAATCTTCTTGAGGTCCACACTCTTGTCACTACATCCTTATACATGTCCTTGATAACTTCAATATGTGCTACTCTTATGTCTTTCTTTTCCAAAACCTTCCAGGTATCTACTCTCATCAGTCTATCATGTGCCTTTTCTAGGTCGATAAACACCATGTGTAAGTCTCGCTTCTTCTCTCAAACTTTTCTATTAATTGTCCAAGGAGATGTGTAGTCTCCATCGTCGACCTTCCAAGCATAAAACCAAATTGATTTTCAGTCACCTTACCCTCTTTTCTTAATCTTCTTTGAATCACTCTTTCGCAAAGCTTCATGGTATGTCTCATTAGCTTAATGCCCCTATAATTTGCACAATTTTGTATATTTCCCCTGTTTTTAAACAAGGGAACTACAATAATTTATCTCCATTGTTTGGGCATTTTCTTCGTTCTTAATATCTCGTTATACAACTTCGTAAGCCATCCAATGCCTTGATTCCGTAGGCACTTCCATACCTCGATAGGAATATCATCGGGTCCTAGCGTCTTTCCTTTTTAATCGTCTTCAGAGCATTATCTACCTCTGAAGTTTGACTTCCTCGATAAAAAAATCATGTTTCTATACTGTTCTAACGTGCTTAAATTTCTTAAGTTAGTTTGGTTGTCCCGACCTTCATTATAAAAATGATGAAAATACCTCTTTCATCGCACTTTTATTTCCCCGTCATTCGCTAACACCCTATTTGTCTCATCTTTTATGCATCTTGTTTGATTGAAATCCCTTGTTTTCCTCTCTCTTGCTTTAGCTGTTTTATAGACCTGCTTTTCCCCGTCTTTAATGTCAAGTTGTCTATAAGAGTCTTCAAAAGCTTTATCTTTAGGTTCTTTTTTATCATACTTTATCTTTAGCTTCTCGTACTGCTTTTTTGTTTCCTGAATATTTTTTCTAGTTTTCCTCATTCCTACAAGTGTATAGTAATTTATAAGCAGCTCTTTTGACCTTCACTTTCTCTTGTAAAACAAATATATTTATTTGAATCTTGAATGCATTACTACCATTAACAGGTTTAGGTCCCGGAACACTTGTTGGCTCTGCGGCTTTTGATTTATTTCCCATTCATGCGGTTTGTGTTGTGGTTCCTAAAGCTGGAGAACTTAAAAAGATTTCAGATATTGGAGTGTGGCTTGTGGAGCTCGTTTGGTCTTTCTGGGCTTACATTTGGCTGTACATAATACTGGAGGTGATACATGTTTATTATTGTCTTTATCTTAATTTGTTGCGCAGACATGTAGTGACGGAATATAACTGCTGGCTACGAATTTGTTTATTGGATCAATTTACTAGAAGTTTTACTCCCAGTTTTATGTTTATGATACTTCACAAGACTAAGCTATTGAACAAAGATATATATAGGAACCATTATTTTATTATTTATAAGGTGAAGTTGTTTGAATCCAATTACGGACTGATGGGAGTAAAGAAACGTTTTGTTTAAAATGTACAGTGTTCTAAAAATCCCCGCTTAGGACTGCCTAGGCGGCGTCTAGGCGCTGGGCGGTCCAAAACCGCCCCGATTTTAGGCTAGTCGAAACTTCTAGGCGCCACCATATTAATCGGCCGCCTAGGCGGCGCCCGGCGGTCCCGGCGCCGCCTGGCGCGAAAGCCGCCTAGGCGATTTTACAATTAAAAATCCGGAAGGTTGAACGATTTTACACTTAATTGGAGTACTTTTGAGGGAGTAATTACTTAATTGATTATTCTATACTTATTATTATATATTTTTATATATGTATTCAATACTAATATTTTTTTAATGTAGATCCATACTAAGAAAAGAAATAGACTAGATACCGGAAGGTTGAACAATTTAGTTTATGTTCAATTCAATGCCAAGATCATCAACAAGAAGAGAAGACAAGAAGAAAAAGGAGTGGATGTTCTACTTGCTAGTGAAGCAACTATGGCACAAGGATGGATTGTTGATGGTGGAGATGAAGATGTTGAGACTAATGTTGAAGATGTAAGGGAACTTCACGAAGAAGAATTTGTATCGGATGAAGAGGAGGAAGAAGCCATGGATTTTGAGTTTGAATCCGATACAGAAGAAGTATTGGAAAAATATGGAGATGAACTAGAAGAGTTAGATGTTTATGTTTAATATCAATATATTATGCTGGAAAAAATGTTGAACAAATTTAATTTTCATTGTACAACGGTTGTAGTAAAGTAGTAAACTGATGTGGATGATTCATATATAAAAATTTATTAATATATATTTATTATTACAATTTTAAATTTTATAATAATATATATTTCATATACAAACATAATACTCATGAACCACTTAATGAATTTAAGTTTTTAAAAAAACCGCCTTGACCCGTCTAGTCGCCTAGGCGCTAGGCGGTAGGTAACCGCCCGCCTACCGCTTTTTAGAACAATGAAAATGTATCCCCTCCACCAAAACTCAAGGGTCTTTGGTTGGCTTGGCAAGAACTTTTTTTGTTAAGATTTGACGATAGCATCTTTAACAGTTTGTAAATTCCATTTGTAACAAAAAGGAGTAGCTCGCATGTTTTTTATTCGGCTGTGAAATACATGTAAAATTCTCTCTTTTTTTTTTAAGAATTATGGACCCATAGAAAAATAACGAGTGGACGTATTTCTCATCAGAGAGTAACATGTGTGCTACTGCTTCAAAGCTTATTTCTTGAACTCAACCTATTTGTCTAAAAACGAGTCCATCTTTTCATGTGTTTTAGTAGTTGTAAATGCCTTGTACATGTTTCCGAACTTCGTAGTTTTTTTTTAGCATAAACAAATAACGATGATTTTCATTGATGATTGATTAAAAAAGAAAAAAAGCAAGAGAATTTTTTATAGAGAAGTGAAAATTTATTGTTGTTTGAAACACCTGATTTAAATCTAAAAAGAACGGGATCAACATATAATTTTATCCCGTAAGTCCATTGTTGGGTTGGTTGCATCTTGCCTGTTTTAGCACGAATTACTTGTGTTCGCAGGTGTGGACGCCAGATGTCATTACTCTTCTTGAAGCTTTGTTGACAGTGCTGCAATATGGGTTACTGCTTACACATGCATATGCTCAAGACAAGCGTTGGCCATACATGTCTTTGCCATTGTAGGTAACCTAACAATCTCAAATTATGTTCTTCTCTATTTACAGAATCACTCATCCAAGAAATTCGTTATTTGGTTAAAGCAAGAGAACCAATGCCTATTTTCTTTTTTCTGGCATATATTAATTGTAATCAGACCAAGATCTGAGAGGCCGGAAGAATGGGTACCACCAGAAACTTCTACCCACAGGAATGGCAACAGGAATAATAAGTACCCAGGAAAACTGGAAGTTAATGAAAATAGAGATGGAAATCATGCTGGTGTTTTATCTATCCGCAGTGGTAACATTCTGATTGAAATGAATAGTTTGCACCTCTTTTTTTCATGTAGATTGTATTTTGATGGACTGAGGTATTGATATCTGTCCAAGAATGGAGCTGTTTAAATCCAGCTAAAGACTCAGGCTGGACTCTACATTTTTGCTAATGTTTTGTTAAAGATTCTTGAGAAACTCTGCTGAAAATATTAGAATTACAATAGTCGTCGACAATTATAAGCGTCAACCATTTCCGTCTATTTATTCTAAAATTCTTTATGTGAAATGTAAACCTCAGGTGCTGCGTATCAAAAGTTACCTGATACCATCGAATCCTCAGAGCAATCTAGTGAAGATATAGTTACCTACAACGAGAATTTTCTAGCCATCTGGAAGCAACAGTTCGTTGATGCACTCATGGTACAATGCTGTGTCATCTTTCGTTAGGATCTTTTTGGGATCATTTTATTTGCCGAATGGCTTATTTATCATCCTTTACCAGTTTTCAAACTCAGAATCAAGAAAAGTGAACAATACATGGCTATGGCTAGCAAAGGCATTGTTGCAGTTTCTCTTTGCACCGTGGAGATTCCTATTTGCTTTTGTGCCTCCTTATCAAATTGCTCATGGATGGGTTGCCTTCATTTTTGCTTTAACCTTTATCAGCGGGATAGCTTACATTGTAACTAAGCTTACAGATATGATAAGCTGTGTAACAGGTTCACAGTTAATTTAAGATTTGTCTACTGTTACAAGTGTTAATATCTGAAGCCTTGTCCTACGTTTTTGGTATCAACATTATTATTTATGGTCTCATAGTGCAGGTATTGATCCTTATGTCATAGCATTCACAGCACTGGCAGCTGGAACATCATGGCCAGATTTAGTAGCAAGCAAGATTGCAGCAGAGAGGCAGATAACAGCTGACTCTGCCATAGCTAATATCACTTGCAGGTTCTTTTAGTTGCTTCATTATTCTTTGAGGTTTCACGAGACATTTGAAGTATATATCTGCAGTTTTTGTTTCTCATTTTAAATTATTTAGCTATTCAATTGTCACACATCGGAAACTTTTCAAATTATTTTCTTGTTTTGTTTGTATTAAGTACTCACATTGTGTTTGTTATGATTGGTAATAGCCGTTTTAGAATCATGTATGCCAAATATGTTAATATATGACCGAGCAGACAATCAAACTTAAGCTGTTTTACAACACCTCTGTCGTGATACAATACATCCTGCCGAAAATAACAGGCTTCAGTCCGATAACAGACTACTAGCTTGCCTTCAAGCCTATAATGTGAAAACCATTGTTACAAAAGTTGATCGAAAAATTTCATGAATCATTTCTAACATCTTCCACAAATTGACATGAGATCCATTGTGTATCAATTGTTATTCCCATATGTTTCTATACAAGTAATCAGTTGCATAAACTAGAGATTTTAATAGCAAAAGTCGTGTTAACTGACACAGTTTCACTTATTAAATATGTTTGTTTCATTTATCCTTATGAAGCAACTCGGTGAACATATATGTTGGCATTGGCGTACCGTGGCTCATCAACACAGTCCTACAATTTCTTTGCATACAATGAACCATTGCGGATAGAGAATGCGGAGGGGCTCAGCTTCTCTTTACTTGTGTTCTTTGCTACTTCTGCAGGATGTATTGGTGTTTTGGTATTTCGGCGGATTACTTTGGGTGCTGAGCTTGGAGGTCCCAGAATTTGGGCCTGGATCACTAGTGTTTATTTCATGCTGCTATGGCTTATTTTTGTTGTACTTTCATCTTTACGTGTTTCTGGCATTATTTAAACTATTTTTCATGTCCTGGCCTAAATATGTGAGAAAAGGTGATAAACATATATGATATATGGTGGCTGTATAGTTATTGGCTCTTTTGATATTTGGCGAACCTTTTTGATGCAACGCAGGCATTGTTAACCGTGAGATCATATCCACCATACACGGTTTAAAAATGAGGTTCGATGCCATGCTGAGTGCCTTCCTATGTATATATAGGCACGCTAGAAGGTTCAAATGTGCTTAAAAATTGGCTTTGCGTGGTAATCCTTTTGAAAATATTAATGCTTTTTCTATTTTCTTTAAGTTAAATTTCGAGGTGTACATATTTTAATGTCGGATAAAATTATCGTATATTTTAATACTCAAGCTACTGTCCCTTTCCTGTCACTCAGGGAAAAAAAATAAAGAGCACAGGGAAGGAGAGAATGTGCAATAGGAGGGAAAAGAAAAGGGAACGGTGCAGGCTATTTTCGGTGAAAAAATAAAATGTACAAAATTAATCCATCGTTTTAAAAATTTTATCCTCCTATTTTATGTATCCCTTCATTTCAAATTCTTATCAATATTTTTTAATTATCCTATTGATCAAATACGTTTATCTTCACTCTTTTGGTGTGTCGTATATGTATTTTTCTAATTGCGTGAGGTAAAAACAACATATTTACCGCCCAAAATAACCTTACACTACAAATGAGTAGGAGAAACATCAGTTTGTGAATTCCACTAAATTAAGGTTGATACAATATTAAAACATGGAATAACTCGGTAAACAAGGTTCACTTTTTGGCATAGGTGATCAACATTGGATTGTCTTCGGTTATCTTGAATCCTTGAAGCCCCTGCATTGCAACTGTGGACTGCATTTCATTCTCGTACTCAACAAAAGCAATTCCTGGCTTTGCTTCAACCATCCTAACTTCCTTAAATCCAGGACATTGACTGAACAGCATTTGCAGCATCATTGAAGTTGTCTGAGGAGGAAGATTCTGAATGAATAAGATGTTATTCGGTGGAGCAGGAGCCTCTGGAACAGCCCTTGCACCTGCAAATGGTATTTGAGACAACTGCACCACGCAAAAAGATGATGAGTCGGGAATTCCTAGAAAAACAGAAAATAATAGACAATGGAGACAAAAATGCAGAGAAAGACAAAGTCCTAAATATCCTTACAGGAGGGGCAGCACCATAGGCACCAGCATATGCAGGATTCAGACCCATTGATGCCTGATTAGCATCAGTTTGATCCTTTTTCTTTCTTCCTGCATCACACAGAGAAACATCCGGCTGAAATAAACGGCCACGAAAAAATTTGGGAATGCGAAAGTCCTGAAGAAAATGCACCCTCTTTCTCAATATTGTACTCAACCCACAAATCTTAAAAACTACAGATTTCATTATCCAAATTCCAGGAAACACATTTCAGGTATACTGTGAACAACAGACATTGTCAACTTTTTGAATTCTCTGCTCTATACAATGCGATAGCCATATATGTAAGAAGCAATACTATTCCAAATACGATTAGGGAATAGACAATCCGATTAGGGAATAGACAGATACCCATGAAATGAGAGGCAAATTAACATCCGTATATGTTGTATAACAAATACAAATTCATACTCATAAGAATATACAAGCCACAGTTCAGAGCTAAGTTTCGATACCACACCTTCTGTTACATAAAATTGCAGGCCCTCAGATCTTCATAAACATATTTAACGTGTTACTAATGAAGCCCACTAGATCACATAAAAAAATATGTTAACATGCATTTCTCTTTTCAAATTTGTCTTGTAAAATACCATACAATTTCATTGTCTTGAATGCATATAACTTTTAATTTTTGCAACACTACACTTATAAAAGGAAAGGCAGAGTGATAGAGACAGATTACAGAAGAAAGTATGAATGGTTTTGTAGCACAATAGCTCATTTAACTTGTGATTTGGAAGGCTTTACCTAAAACAAACATCCTTTCACCAAAAATAAGAAAATACAGTTACATTCATACATTAAATTGATCCAGAAAGATGACTTACCTCTATCGTCATGCTTCCTTCTTTTTTCTCGAGGCATAAAAGTTCCATCCGCCTTTGCAATGATATCTGATTTTGTCTTTGCATATTGTATCCTCTGCCATAGGTATACAATTAAAATACTTTCAAACACAGAAAAAGAGAATCTCACAATATATTAGCAGAGTAATAACAAATTATCGATGCTATATTCACATTTCTCAACCAATTAGGCTATCACGAGGTGACTGCATAAACAAATGCACCCTTGCTCCATGGGAAAATATCAAGAAAGACGAGCAATTGCCCGGAGCTTGAGTTAACTGTTAACCAATCCGCTCATTACACGCAATATAAAGCCTATAGACACAAACTGCCCGCGGGGTTTAGATTTTCCTCGTTTTTATATGAATTTTAGTTGGAGTTTTTCTTCTAATATTAAAGCAAGATTCAGTTGTGCACCTAGTTGCTTCACTAATCAGAATGTAGAACCATAGATGTGAACCGAAACAGCTGGAACAAAACAATAGCATTAACTCGATTCATTTTTCTGGTAAGATAGCAATTAGTGAATAATATCTAGTTAAAACCGAACTGAAATTCAAGCCAAATACTGCAAAAGAGAAATTTTAAAATCAGAAAAGCACACCATGGGCTTGTCGTAAAACGGAAACCCTTGCATCTGACGATGCGCATTGGCGGCGGAAGAAACCTCCTCGAAAACGACCCATGCTTGCCCCTTGTGTTTTAGGGTTTTGAACGCTAAAACCTCCAATATTTTCCCGAACTGTGAAAACACAGCGAGCAGAGATTTCTTCAATTCTATAGACAAAAAAAAACAAAAAAAAATAATTCCGCTGCATCCTCACTAACAAAACAAAAGTAATATCAATTTTTTTTACAAAATTACGTGAATTTAAGAACATACCGTCGAGCTTGGTTTTCTCGTTGAGGTTGTTAATGTAGATTGTCACGTTGGGTTGGATGTCAGTGGCCGTCGGGTTAACCTCCGCCATGGATACGGCCGTCCACTGGTGACTTGCTCTGATTGAATTTCTAACAAAGATTCGACGTTCTTTGCGAAGGGTGTGGATTTGTTTTTGGGCTATCTATATTGGGCCATACCATTTGAGATTTAGCAATTCGTCACTTCTACATAGCCCAAATAGGGCCCAAAAACAAAGATCAAGGGATAACAATGTGAGATTTTTTTTCTTATGAAGATTATTATTATTATTATTATTATTATTATTATTATTATTTTATGTTCACTGAGTTAAATGAGTGCTGATTTTATTAACAAATGCCCAAATTAAAGATTTGATTAAAGATTTGGACGTTCTGGTTGCATTAAATCAAAGAGTGAGTATTAAAAAGGAGTCGAATGTGTGTTTGAAGTATCCATTTTGATGCTCAAATCAAATACAAAAAATATATGATGAAATGAATATAAGATACTTTTAAACAAAAAATCAAACTTGGTATTTATGAGAAAAACTATGGCTGATGGGGGCTTGGGAGGCCTTTGAGCAGGAGCTCAAATATGTTAAAGCCAAGGCTGTCGGGGAATCGATTTGAAAGGACGTTGAGCTCGAACAAGTCAAAGCCGAGCTCGAACGCTCCAGAAGTAATATCAATCCATTTACATAGTTTGATCATATTTCATATGATAAAATGAATTATACTACATTTACCATATATCATGTCACATTAAACCTAAACCTATCGTAATGAATTTTTAAACTCGTAATGATAGTCATAACATCATGCATTACATTAGCACCCACTCATATAAATATATATCACCCCATCATTTTTCCTCCCCGTTTTTTTTTTATTTTCATGCAACTCGAAGATCTGGTTTTCCTTTCCCTCGTTTGGTAAGCTACACTTGCTTAATTCTTCCCTTAATTTTTAACATGTTAGCCTCCTTTCCTCCCCTTAGTACTTCCTCTAGCTTTCGCTGAGAGCAGTCGAAGAGTCGGCTACTCGGACGAAGAGGTAGGAACATCGGAGATGATTCCCTCCTCCAGGGTGCGCTCCCGACCTAGTGACCCTTCATGTGTGGAACCTCGCCCCTTAGTCCATCCAAGCCAAAAAAGACTAGCCTCATATGGCAGGTCTACCGTTCCCCTCTTCCAAGGACGTTCCAGACCCACCTCATCCCTTCCTGATCCAACCAAGCCAAGCGAGAGGAAAGTGTTGAGATATCAGGGAAATAAACGAGGTAACATTGCAGCGGAATATCGTAAGTAATATCAACAATGAATAAGATGAACACCAATATTTATAGTGGTTCACCTCAAGATTGTGCTACGTCCACTCTAAATCTCTCAAGGAGATCATTTCTTAATTAATAACAAAGAAGACAAGAAAATTGAGAATACAAAGTATTTCACTCAGAACACTCTGATTTTAACACTCACTTTCTCTCCACTAATCATATTCCTTCCAAAGATAAACAATCCTTAAGAAATCTCACAATAAATCATTTGTCTCACTTCTACACTTATGATCGTAGATGAGAGGATTTTGTGTTATTGGTGTGATTTTAGAATGAAGAATGAATGTGTATTTACAGTTGAAGTTTAGAAAGAAAACAAAAACTAAAACATCATTGCTTACATAATCCAACCAACCATTTTGACTAACTCAAACCATGTGTTAATTGTGTTGTTGAATTCTAAAATGGTGTGTTTTGAATTCAAATTTGGCTTGCATTGAATTCAATCTTGGCTTAATTACCTAACAATTCTATCCCTCAAGCTCATTTTGTGAATTTGATCAAATCTGCAACATCTCTACAGTATTCCAAATTCCATTTCGGCAATGTCTTGGTCATCATATCAGATCCATTTTCATCTGTGTGAATCTTTTCAAGCTTTAAAAATTCTTCTCCAATACATCCCGTATCCAATGGCAGCGTACATCAATAGGCTTTGATCTTGAATGTATTGAAGGATTCTTTCCAAGATAAATTGCACTCTGACTGTCACAGAACAATTGTATTGATCTTGCACAAAACTTAATTCCTCCAAAAACCCTTTCATCTATAACAACTCCTTGCATGCCTCAGTTGCTGCAATGAACTCTGCTTCAGTGGTTGACAATGCTACACATTTTTGCAACTTTGACTGCCATGACATAGCTCCCACTGCAAATGTAATCTGGTATCCTAATGTAAATTTTCGGGAGTCAACGTCTCCTATCATATCTGCATCTGTGTAGCCTACAAGCTCAAGTCTGGATCCTCCAAAACTCAATCTATGTTTAGAGGTTCCTCGTAGATATTTGAATATCCATTTTTACTGCAGTCCAATGTTCCTTTCCTGGTTTTGAAAGGAATCTTCTCACTACTCCTATAGAATGAGCTAAATCTGGTCGAGTACATAACATGACATACATCAGACTTCCAACAGCTGAAGCGTATGGAACACTTTTCATTTCTTCTTCCTTATCCTCTGTAATAGGACTCTGCTTTGATTTCAACTTGAAAGTAGTTGGCAAGAGAACATCCAACCGCTTTGGCCTGATCCATGTTGAAGCTCTGAAGTACCTTCTCAATATACTTCTCCTGCGACAACCAGGTTTTCTTTGCATATCTGTCTCGATGGATTTCCATGCCAATAAATTTTTTTTTGGCCCCAAGTCTTTCATAGAAAAAATCTTGCTTAGTTGCTTCTTTAGGCCTTTGATTTCAGAAGCATCTTTGCCAACAATCAACATGTCATCTACATAGAGCAGAAGCACCATTAAATCATCATCAGAGGTATTTTTGACAAACACACAATGGTCTGGAGTGATTTTCTTGAATCCATGTTGAGTTATCACCGATTCAAAGTTCTTGTACCATTGTCTTGGTGCTTGCTTGAGACCATACAAACTTTTCTTTAATTTGCACATGAGGTCATCTTTCTCCTTCTCTGCGAACCCCACTGGTTGCTCCATGTAGATTTCTTCATCCAAATGCCCATGAATTAATGCGGTCTTGACATCCATTTGTTCTACCTACAGATCAAACTCACCCGCTAACCCTAGCACAATCCGGATGGATGTCATCTTCACAACAGGTGAAAATATTTTGACAAAGTCGACCCGTGTTTCTGTCTGAAACCTTTGACGACAATCCTAGCTTTGAATCTTGGTTGACTACTGTGTTCTTCGTGCTTCAATCTGAACACTCACTTATTCTTCAAAGCTTTGCTTGCCTTTTGGCAACTACACCACCTCAAATGTCTCATTCTCATGCAATGATTGCATTTCATCTTGCATAGCCTCCATCCACTTATCTTTGTGTTCACTGGTAATAGCTTCCTCGAAGTTCTCTGGTTCTCCCTCGTCAGTTAGCATGATATATTCATTTGAGGAATATCTGGTTGAGGGTCAAACTTCTCTTCCAGAACGTGTGATCGTTGTACCACGAGAACTTTCTGCTGGTGGTTCACTGTGAACACGGATATCATCATCATCCTCATGATCGTTATGCAATTATTCATCTTTAATCGGTTGTGGATTTATCGTTGAAGGCCACCATTCCAGATCTTGTTCAGATCCAGAATTCTCCTTTTTCGCAGTCTCCAAGAATTCATTCTCCTTAAATATGGCATCACGACTTCTTATAGGATTTTTGATATCTGTATTATAAAACTTGTAACCTAGTTGATCCTCGTCATAGCCTATAAATATGCACTTTCTTGTTTTGACATCCAACTTCTGTCTTTCATCCTTTGGTATATGAACATAAACAACACAGTCAAATACCCGCAAATGATTATAGGAAACTTCTTTGCCTTGCCACACCTGCTTCGAGACATCATAATTGATAGGAGCACAAGGTGAGCGATTCAATATATATATGCAGCAGCAACCACGGCCTCACCCCAAAATTCCTTAGTCGGCTTTGCATGTGAGAGCATGCTTCCGACTCTTCTGCCAAAGTTCTATTCATCCTCTCAGCTAATCTGTTGAGTTGTGGTGTCTTTGATGGTGTTGTTTATTGTTTGATTCCGTTCTTTTGCTTATCTCATCAAAGGATCCAATGTATTCTCCTCTATTATCTGTTCGAATACATTTGAGTTTAATGCATGTTTGTCGTTCAACAAAGTTTAGAAAATTGATAAATGTTTCCGCAACTTGGTCCTTGGTTTTGAGTGTCCAAACCCAAATTTTACGAGAATAATCATCGATAAAAGTTACCCAGTACCTCGTTCTTCCGAGAGACAATGGCATCGGACCACATAGATCTGAGTGCACCATATCTAGTATTTTATCGGCTCTGCTAGGAGGTGAACTTTTGAATGATACTCTGTTTTGTTTTCCTGCTAAGCAGTTTGTACATTGTTTCATATGAACGTGCTTTATACCGGGCATAACTTGCTAGATCACAAGGCGTGTAAGATTCTTTTCACTTATGTGACCAAGACGTCGGTGCCACAAATCTATTGAGTTTTTTTCCCCTGCGTAGTTCACACCTTCAGAATGATTTTTCCTAAACTAATACAGTTTTGACATCTTTAATCCTTTTGCCACCACAAGTGATCCTTTTGAAATCTTACATATCCCATTTCGGAAGGTTGTGCAGAAACCTTTTTCATCGAGTCTTTCGACTGATATCAGATTCAGGCGCATATCTGGCACATGCATGACGTCTTTCAGGATCAGTGTAGAACCATCCACGGTAGTCAAGCTCACATCTCCATTTCCCACGACTCTGGATAATTCGTTATTCCCCATCTTCACCACACCAAAGTCCCCTTGTGTGTAGGATGTAAAGCATTCTCTTCGAGATGTGACGTGGACTGTTGCTCCACTATCGATCACCCAACTAGTTACTTGAGTTGCCAAATTTACGGACTTATGCTCTAGCTCGTGAACAACATTGAATTCGTCAATGGTGTTTGTTTACTCATTATCAGTTTCATGTTTGTCTTTCGATTTTCGGCAGTATTTTTTAATATGTCCGTTTTCTCCACAGCGGTAACATTTTATCTTGGCATATCTCCACGAAGACTTGCTTCTTCTTGACTTCCGATTTGTATTTTTCTTGATCTTGCCTCTCCCTCTTGACTCAGTATCCAAAACATCTGACTGTGAGGTAGAGAATCCTTGAGATCTCCTCCTCATCTCTTCATTCAAGATGCCACTCTTGATGAAGTCCATACTCACGACTCCTCCTGGTGCTTTGTTCGTGAGTGATGCGTTCAGAGTCTCCCAAGACTCTGGCAAATGAAGCTAGCACAATTAGAGCTATCACATCGTCATCAAGTTAATGCTCATACTTGATAACTGCTCCACGAATCCTTGAATCTCATTCAGATGATCTGCGACTAGAGTTCCTTCTTTTAATCGAACCTGGACAAGCTTGCTCAAATAGAACAATTTGTTGTTGCCACTTTTGGAGGCATATAGTGTCTCCAACTTTGTCCAAAGCGTACGAGCATGTGTCTCGTTAGATATGTGATTATAGACGTTGTCATCGACAAATTGTCGGATGTACCCGCAGACTTGCTCGTGCTCGAAGTTCCATTCAGCATCTGATTTATCATCTGGTTTAGACTCGCTGAACACCGATAGATGCATCTTGGTGACGAATAGAAGATCTTTCACCTTACTTTTCCAAAGTTGATAATTAGAGCCATTAAGGCTAATCATCTTGCTTGTGTGTACCTTCATCTTTTGTGACTACTACCAACGAATTAATCGTCAAAGCCTGAACACAAAAGAACCACTTCCCTAGTACTGTCTAGAAAGCCTTTTCTGATCTAGAAGTTCAGACTAAGCTGCAACCACAGAGCATACAAGGACTTCCTATAGAATTTGAGAACCTCACTATGATACCAGTTGTTTGGATATCAGGGAAATAAACGAGGTAACATTGCAGCGGAATATCGTAGTAATATCAACAATGAATAAGATGAACACCAATATTTATAGTGGTTCACCCCAAGATTGGGCTACGTCCACTCTAAACCTCTCAAGGAGATCACTTCTTTATTAATAAAAAAAAAGACAAGAGAATTGATAATATAAAGTATTTCACTCAGAACACTCTGATTTTAACACTTACTTTCTCTCCACTAATCATATTCTTTCCAAGGATAAACACTTCTTAAGAAATTTCACACTAAATCATTTGTCTAACTTCTACACTTATGATTGTTGATAAGAGGATTTTGTGTTTTTGGTGTGATTTTGGAGTGAAGAATGAATGTGTATTTATAGGTGAAGTTTAGGAAAGAAAACAAAAATTAAAACATCATTGCTTATATAATCAAACCAACCATTTTGACTAACTCAAACCATGTGTGTTAATTGTGTTGTTGAATTCTAAAATGTTGTGTTTTGAATTCAAATTTGGCTTGCTTTGAATTCAATCTTGGCCTGATTACCCAACGGAAAGCCTCCGCCGATGGATATCACCTCGACCGAGGAAATATAGTTGTTTTCATTTCCAAACACTTTTCATTCCTCCCGACTTGCCCCCTGGCACCCGAGCTAACGGGAAGTGGCAGCTCTGAAAGATTAGCTCGTCTAGCAGAGGTTTATCCAGATCGGCCAGTGTTTCTTGGCAAGGGCCCAAAAATATCTCCCTTCAGGTCATGCAACAACTTCCTTCTATTCTCGACAAGTATACCTTGATTCCATGGGATGGAATGACCTGGCCAAGAACATGACCAGTAGTATTCAAGAGGTAAGGCAACACATTTGCACCATCTCCTTACGATTTGCACTGGGATAATGACCAATGTTTTCTTCTCGGGCATACTCCTACGGAGACAAACTAGTGCAACAGGCTAAATTTATGCTAGATCGGCGAGAGAAGAGCCTAAAAAAGGTTACAAATTCTTTTGACCAACTCCAAACATCTATCAACTGAACTCAAGAAACTCATCTGGAAGAAGTCTAGAGAGTCCAAACTCAAGCCCAGAAAGAGATGAGGAAAAAGTGCGGAACTTCGGGAACAGAGAGAAAAACTCCACGTGGAGATCGCCCAACTGCAAGAGAATTCTTAGATCTGTTGAGTTTGAAAAGGCTTCTGCTATCAATGCAACTATTAAAGCAGTGGAAAAGAAGGTGACTTCCTTCGATGAGATTTCTATGCCACAAAGAAGTTCGTGCAATATGCGGTCCCAAAGATTCGATTACTTCGAGACCAGATCCAACCTCACCATGGATGTGTTCAAACTAGCACGTGCATATTTCAGAAGGGGCATCTTTCGACTTCACATAACTTGTCACCATCTCAAAACGCCTGCCACCAGAATAGAACTCCCCTCCTCTACCTTTACTTCATTACTTTATTTTTGACTTCGCAAATGTAATTTTACCTTCGTCGGATGAATGAAAATTTTATTTTATTGAGTTTAGTCGTGGTTATTATTTCTCTTAGTTTACCCCCGAATCCAAGTTTGAACTGAGCACGAGCTCCCTGTAACCATATAATTCATCTCTTTAAATTAAATTTAGCCTTTGGGATTGTCAAGGACTCTGAGTTCGAACTAAAAAAAATTTCCACTCCAATGATCAAATTAAGGGTGTTCATCAATAGATACGGTTTGATTTTCGATTTTTTTAGTTTTCGATTTTAGAAATGCACGATCCGATAACCAAACCATTTTCTTTCGATTCGATTTGGTTTTCTACCAAAACGATTCGGTTATTTCGATTTTGGTACAATTATTTAAATTAATAATATAATATATTTTAAAATATAATATATTATCTTCTTACGCGATTTTTTGTAAAATATTTAAATTTAAAGTCTAAATAAATTAAATAAATAACATCCTACTAAAAATTATTGAAAATAATTCTCCATTCACTAAATATAATATAAAAAATATATAATATAAATAAATATATATAAAGTTATTAATTTCATGAAATTTCAGTTTTTTCGGTCGGTTCAGTTCGATTTTGACATATATAATCTGAAATCAAACCAAATAAACTTCGATTTTCACATTTATATCTGAATTACAAAATTCCGTTTCGGTCCGGTATTTAGTTTTTTTGGTTTTGATTTTCGGTTTTATCTGAAGTTTGAACACCCATAAATCAAACTCCATTTTTAATTAAACTTTGGAGCCCTTGGGATCGCCAAGTACTCCGAGCTCGTTTTTAACACGAGATCTCATCCCCTCAATGATCAAACTCATTTTTTAATTAAACATTGGATCCTTTGGGATTGTCAAGGACTTTGAGCTCGATTTTATCATGAGCACCCCTCCTCTCAATAATTAAACCTCAGTTTTTAATTAAATCTTGGAGCCCTTGTGATTGCCAAGTACTCCAAGCTCAGTTTTAAAATGATATCCCCCCTATCCTCAATAATCAACTACTCAATTTTATGGGATAATAACTTCATTAATTGAATATTGAGATTATATTGTGTTGTTGGTACAGAATAATCAAAAGACAAAAGTTACAAAATATATAAATCATTTGCTAAGCGTAATAACTTTTTAAATGATAATCTTTCCAAGGTCACTTCAACTTGCATCCCTCCGAATCTTCGAGGTTGTAGGCTCGGCAACTAAGCTATTCTATTATCTTGCAAGGCCCTCTCTTTGGGGTCAAACTTTTACCTCTGTTCCTCTTGAACCTTCTTCGTAATCTCATTCTTAACGATTCGTCGATTATAAGCGGGACTGATACGATTCTTTTAGGCTTCAACGTGAATGGCTGCAACTTCCCTCTTTTTGTCCATCGGATCCAAGACTGTGGCCCGACCCTTGGTATTATCTTCATTGTAATATATGATCCGAGCAGATTCTGCTCTGGTTTCTGATGGGAGCACGACCTAATTCCATTTATTAGGCTGAAAGAAGTCTCTTTGGTCCCCTCATGGGGATTAGTTCGTTAAGCCTAGACGACACTTCGAAAGCTCCTCCACCCATAACCCTTGAGATCGGCCTAACCTGTCTTTAAAATCTTGCATCAAGGCCCGGTTTGTGACTTCTACTTCTCCATTTTTTGTGGGTAAGTCACTAGGTAAAAGTCTGTTAGATTTTCATCTACTGACACCAATTTGAATCTCTATCCTCTGAAAATGTCCTCCAATCTCAAAAACCAATTTTATCAACACTTTATACCTGCAAACAATGTTTTTTTTACAAAAAATTCAACACTTCCTTCTCAGGTATACGTGCTAAGGGTTTCGCCTATACCCACTTCAAAAATAATCCCCAACCACTACAAAAAATTTCTTCAAGCTCGAGCAATCGAAAAATGCCCAACAAATTCAGTGTCTCGTTGATCAAAAGAACAAGTAGAGATCGCTGCCCTCATAAGCTAATTAGGTCGGTGCTGGAGGTTAGTGTGCCTTTGACAATTATAACAAGATCTCACCATGTTTTGAGCATCCTCCAACACAAATGGCCAATAATTTCCAGCCAAAGAACTTTCCTTTGACAACTATAACAAGATCTCACATGTTTTGAGCATCCTCCAACACAAATGGCCAATAATGTCTAGCCAAAAGAACTTTCCGAGCTTACTCATAGGCTCTTAGATGATTCCCACAACATCTCTCATGCATTTATCTTAAAATATAATCAGATTCATCTTTACCTAAACAACAGAGTGAAGGTTGAGAGTAAGAATTTTTGTACAAGACTTCTTCAATCAATAATTAGCTCTCACCTTCAATCTCCTAGCTCGCCCCACCTCTACGGCAATCACTCCTCTATCCAGATAATCACATACTACATTCCTCCAATCTCTTTCTTTTAACTCAAAAAATATCGAACTCCTGCGAGGACTAATTCCACTTGCATAACTACACCTCGATCTTTCCAACTATCTAGTGAGCTATCCATTAAGCCAACTGGTCTGCCTTCTCGTTTTCCTTCCTTGAACTTGCTTCAAAAACTATTGATACCCCCATAAGGATCCGGGTCTTAATGACCCGGGTACCATCAAGAACCCGAGTACCACGAGGTTTCCCGAGTGATCACCAAGCAGCCCGGTCTCCCACTCAATCTCCCGGACACTTCTCCTCTTCCCCGGCCCTCATGCAAGTACCCGGGTAACCAACTACCCGGTCACCTCGAGAGTTGAACCACACTCGAGTATGATTGATACATGCAGTCTAATATGTCAGAACAACTTGGGCTTGGAGTGTCCTAGAAGTCCATCAGAAGCTACAAGTATGGGCAGCCGACTTGCCATACTTAGTAGGTGGCACGAGAATCGAGGTACCTACCCCATTTTCTACTATAAATAGCAGGTATTAATGTCATTTAAGGATTCTGAAATCTTTGAACTCTAAGCATTACATATATTTTCTCTCAAATATTGCTTGTGTTCATCTTCAACTTGCTGACTTTAGTATCGGAGTGGCTACTGTCGGACACCCCTCCGGTGCCCATTCACGAGTTTCTTTGATTGTTTGCAGGTGTTATAATAGCCATTATCCTCATTCAAAGTTCCCAAACATTACAAATTGTTGATTTGATCCGTTGGAGCTTCTTGCCCGGCTCACCCATTTCAGCGAGGTCACATCATTGGCGCCGTCTGTGGGAAACTTGAGTTCAGTACGTTGATATGGCTCGTACAAGAGGAACCAACCAAGATAATTCTCGCGCCCTAGGATGATGGAGGGCAGACTTCAAGACAAGTTGGTGGTAATAACACTGGACCAAATCTCATTACTTTGACCCCGGAAGAATTGCAAAAGATTGTATCCGATGCCATAAAGCAAGCTATGGCCAGGAAAGAAGTTTCTCATCATGTTACACCACCCGGGGATAGACAGGATCATGAGCAGGAGCAGGAGATGTGGGAGGAGGAGCTGAGAGGAGAAGATGAGGAATCCAGCGCCGGGTCCAAATCTCCTACCGTGGCGGAAGAGTTGTTGGAATTGAGGCAGAAGATGAATGTGCTGGAAGGACAGTTGGATAATCGGGGCACTTCCCGGGCAGTCACCAGGGGATGCCCGTTTGCTGAGATCATTGTCCGAGAACCTCTTCCCGGGAATTTTAAATCAGCCAAAATAAAGGATTATGATGGCAACGCAGACCCTGAGAAACACTTGGCCAGATTTGAGAACATGACCATGTTGCACTGCTACACTGATAGAATCAAGTGTAAGGTGTTCCTGACAACATTGGTGGATTCGGCCCAAAGGTGGTTTGAGGGTTTGGCTCCTCAAAGTATTGGTTCTTTCAAAGACTTCCAAAAGGTGTTCTCACACCATTTCAGTAGCAGCAAAAAGTACAAAAAGACTGCTTTTAGTCTTTTCGATGTCAAGCAGAGCCGGGAGGAGAGTCCGAGGGCTTATATCCGAAGATTCAATAGAGTGGCTCTTGACGTTCCCACTTGTGCCACTGAAACAAAGACTACCGCATTCACATAGGGCTTGAGGGAGGGGGAGTTCTTCAAATCATTGACCAAGAAAGTGCCCGGAGATTTCGAGGAATTATTGTCCCGGGCAGAGAAGTATATCAATACGGAAGAAGCTCAGAAACAGAAGAGGGAGGCTGTAAGGAAGGAGAGAGTGGACCGGGTGTCTAAGCCCGAGGAGAAGGGACAAAAGAGGGGTAATCCAGGGCACTTCCCTCATCATGTGCCTTTGAAGATTGCCCGGGAAAGGGAAGTACACGAGTGCAGTAGAGATCTGGCCCCGGACCATCAATTGTCCCAACCAGAAAAGAGAGGATTTTGCACTCTCCACAAAGTGTGCTATCATAACACCGAGGATTGCAAGACGCTGAAGGGAGATTATGTTTTACCTTCTGCCCTGGGACCCAGTCACGACAACAAGAGAACGAGATTGCCACCTTGGGCATCTCGGCAACCAGGATCCAGTGCCCGATGAGGAGGTATGAGGAGTAATCCGAGGAGTGAACCCAGGAGAAGAGGAGAGCCCGAGCCCGAGAGAAAAAAGAATTCGCCCCCTGCCACGGGGTTGATTAAAATGATATCAGGAGGCTCCACTGATGGAGACTCCAACCGGGCGAGAAAATCAAGGAGTAGGAGGGAGTGTATGGAGGTAGAAGGGATAAGGAGGAATGAGGCGATCATCAGTTTTGGCCGGGAGGATTTGAGGGGGGTGAATCTACCCCCACAATGATGCTTTGGTGATCCAAGCCCGGGTGGCAAATTATGACATTTTGAGGATTTTTGTTGACTCGGGCAGTTCTGTCAATGTGATTTTTAAAGATGCCTTTGTGCAAATGGATTTGCAGAGTTTTCACTTGGAAGCTGTGGAAACTGCCCTCTTTGGTTTTGCTGGCCATGCGGTCTATCCAGAAGGGGAGATTGTCCTACCACTAACCCTTGGCTCTCAGGATCTCAAGAAGACAGTGATGACCTCTTTCACTGTAGTGGACTCCCCATCTTCGTATAATATCAATGCCGATCATGAATGAGCTGAAGACTGTGGCATCTACCTACCACCAAAAGATAAAGTTTCCTGTGGGAGACCGGGTAGGAGAAGTCCGGGGAGATCAGCCATCTTCTCGGAAGTGTTATGTGGAGGCAGTCCGGGCCGATCAGAGTAAAACCAAGGGGGAAGGGAAGAAAGCAAGGGTGAATGAAGTGGAAGAAAGAGTGGTGGAGAAGGGGGAAGTGCATTTTGTAGCAGAGGAGGAGCAGGAGATAATAGAAATCAGACCAGGCCAGCAAATCGGGTGGCTCGGGACCTCAGTGCATCCACCCGGGTTAGTTTGATTAATTGTTTAAAAACTAATATTCATGTGTTTGCCTGGTCTCAACAAGAGTTGACAGGGATTTCTCCCTTGATATTGGAGCACCAACTAAATATTCTCCCGGGATCTCACCCGGTGAAGCAAAAGAAGAGGCTTTTTGGTCCTGGAAAGGACAAAGTTATTAGTGAGCAAGTAAAAGAGCTTCTGAAGGCCGGCCACATTCGGGAAATTCAATTCCCCACATGGCTATCGAATGTGATTTTGGTGCCTAAATCTACCAGCAAATGGAGGATGTGTGTAGATTTCCTGCGATCTCAATAAAGCTTGTCCCAAGGATCATTATCCCCTACCCAGGATTGATCAGCTGGTAGATTCTACCTCAGGTTTTGAACTACTGAGTTTCATGGACGCATACCAGGGATATCATCAAATTCTCTTGGCCAAGAGTGATCAAGATAAAGCCAGCTTCATCACCTCGGGAGGTACATTTTGTTTTATTGTAATGCCTTTGGGTTGAAGAATGCATGGGCTACTTAAGAACGTCTCATGAACAGAGTCTTTGAGAAACAGCTGGGTTGAAATGTGGAAGTTTATGTGGATGATATTCTGGGCAAGTCCAAGGAGGTTGCAGACTTTATTGTTGATCTAGAAGAAACTTTTGCCACTCTCATGCATTACGAGATCAAGCTCAACCCTGCCAAATGTATTTTTGGCGCTAAAGAGTGGCAAATTCTTGGGATTCATAATGACAGACCAAGGGATCGAGGTGAATCAGGAAAAAGTTAAATCTGTGCTAAGTATGCCATCTCCCCGATCTGTCAAAGAAGTACAGAAGTTGACCGGGAAGATTGCTTCCCTGTCTCGATTTATATCCCGCTCAGCGCACAGGAGTTATCCTTTCTTCCGAGTTCTAAGGAAGGCCCAACAGTTCGGGTTAGATGAAAAATGTGAACAGGCCTTCCAGGACTTGAAGATTCACCTTGCCGAGCTCCCTATGTTGGTAAAGCCAGAGCCCGGGAAAAAACTTTGTTTATCTTTCTACTACGAAGCATGCTGTCAGCTCGGTTCTAATAAAAGAAGAAGGCTCTGATCAAAAGCCTGTCTACTATGTCAGCCATGCTTTAAGAGGCCTCGAGCTCCGTTACAGTGAAATAGAGAAGGTTGCTTTGGCCTTGATCATGACCGCCCGGAAGCTACGACCTTACTTCTTGTCACATCAAATCATTGTTCTTAACAATAGCCCTCTTGGCAGGATCATGACTCATTCAGAAGTATCCGGTCGGATGATCAAGTGGACAGTAGAGTTGGGAGAATATGGCATTGAGTACAAGCCTCGGGTTGCCATTAAAGCGCAAGCCTTATCATATTTCTTGTCAGAAATGGTTCAACCCGAGGAAGAAGAAGTATGGAGAGTATTTGTGGATGGGGCGTCTAGCCTTGCTGGATGTGGAGTAGGGGTTGTAATAATATCTCTCCCGGGAGAAAGGATGAAATTAGCACTAAGGATTGACTCCCGGGTAACTAATAATGAAGCCGAGTATGAGACTGTTCTTGCAGGTATCCGAGCTGCCCGGGAAGTTGGAGCTTCCCGGATTATCATGTATTCTGATTCACAGCTCACCACTCAACAAATAAAAGGTGTTTATGAAGCCAATGATGACAGGATGCTCAAATATTTACAGCTCATCAAAGCCCATGCAGAAGGTTTTGCTGATTGGAGTATTGAACAAATACCCCGGGAGGAGAATGGCGAGGCAGATGATCTGGCAAAAATGGCTGCTTCTTTGACAGGAGTCAGCACCCGGGAGGTCCTATGTGTTTCCCGGCTTATCCTTACCATCGAGGAAGAAATATTACCCTGAGCCCGAGGATTCCTGGATGACACCTCTTATCAAGTTAATTGTAAATAATGAACTACCCGAGGACAAAGCCCGAGCTCAAAAAATTAAGAGACAGACTCCCAGGTTCATTCTCTTAAATAAAGTCTTGTACAGGAGATCATTTCAGGGACCTTCTTCTGAAATGTTTATCTGAGAATGAGGTGGATTATGTCCTCCGAGAGATTCATGAAGGGTATTGTGCTGAGCACCTCGGAGGAATATCTTTGGCACGAAAAACCATGCTTGCTGGTTTTTGGTAGCCAATTCTTAGTCAAGATTCTGCTCGGGTGGTCCAAGCTTGTGAGGGCTGTCAACATCACTCGAATTTTAAGCACAGCCCGGCCACTCTCATGAAGCCTTTCTGGGCATCTTGCCCCTTTGATCAATGGAGCATGGATATTGTGGGTCCTTTCCCAATTGCCCGGGCTCAGAAGAAATTTTTGTTAGTAGCTGTGAAATACTTTTCCAAGTGAGTAGAAGCCGAGCCCTTGGCAAAAATCACTGAGCATGAGGTATTGAAATTTATGTGGAAGAATATTGTGTGCCAGTTTGGAGTGCCCAGAAAACTGATCTTGGAAAATGGGAGACAGTTTCAGGGCAAAGGAATTACGTCATGGTGCAGGGAGATGAAGATCACTCAATATTTTACCTCTGTTGCATATCCTCAAGCTAATGGCCAGACAGAAGTTGTCAATATAATTATTGTACAAGCACTGAAGACAAGGCTACAAGACAAAGGAAAGGATTGGGTGGAAGAATTACCTAGTGTTCTTTGGGCTTACAGAACTACTCCCTGGGCACCTACTCAAGAAACTCCTTGCTATCTGGTATATGGTTCTGAAGCTGTCCTTCCAGTTGAGATCGGGCAAACTTCTTCCCGAGTAGAATCTTACCCGGACAACAATGATCAGGCCCGGGCTATGGAGTTGGATTTGGTGGAAGAAAAAAGAGATCGAGCTTTCATTCGAATGGAAGCATATCGGAGCCGGGTCATGAAATCATATAACAAAAAGGTCCGGATCCGAGATTTCCAAGTGGGGGATCTAGTCATGAAGAAGGTCAACCCTACTAGGGGATGTTGGGAAGCTGGAAGCACGGTGGGAAGGACCTTATAAAGTCACTCAGAAAGTCAACTCAGGATCTTTTTATTTAGAAGATGCTCAAGGACATCTCCTCAAAAGGCCTTGAAATGTATTTAATTTAAAGAAGTACTATGCGTGACAGATGTAATTATTTGATGGAAGAAATAAATGAAAGATATATTCTCTCAAAGAGTGTTATGAATGTTTCTGTTATCCTATGCCAGGAGGTACTAGGCCCCGGATGATTAAATAAAAGCCCAGGGCACTATACCCTGGCTCGGGGCACCACACCTCGACCATTCCCAAGTCCCGGGACATGATCCCCGGCCCAAGGCTTCGTACCTTGGTTCTTAAAAGGCCAGGGCACTACACCCTGGCTCGGGGCACCACACCCTGGCTCGGGGCACCACACCTCGACCATTCCCATGTCCCGGGACATGATCCCCGGCCCAAGGCTCCGTACCTTGGTTCTTAAAAGCCCAGGGCACTACACCCTGGCTCGGGAACACCACACCTCGACCATTCCCAAGTTCCGGGACATGATCCCCGGCCCAAGGCTCCGTACCTTGGTTCTTAAAAGCCTAGGGCACTACACCCTAGCTCGAGGTACCACACATCGACCATTCTAAATCCCGAAGATATGCTCTCTTGCCCGATTTTTCTGCTTTGGTTATACGCACTAAGGTTCTATATATGAGTTTAGGATTACTTACATCTGGGTCGCTTACTAAGTGTGAGGCATTTTACGGGGATGGAGATCCCGGGTACTTATTTGAAGTTACCAGTTGATTCGCAACCCTTAGAAAAATTTCTGGTTATTTACAAACATTTATATCACCCGAGTTATTAAGATTTATCAGGATATGATTGCAGAAAAGATAAATGGAAATGAAGATTTTCATTAATAAAAGCCCAAAGGCCAAGAAGTTTCAAGACAGAAAAAACAAAATACAATCCTAATCTATATCTACATTATCAGGCTCGGGCTGCTCTCCTCGGGTTGCCTTCCTTCTCTTCCTCGGCATCCTTGGGAAGGGATGCAATGGCCAATCCAAAATCAAGAAAGTTTTCCTTATCTTGGGGCAGAAGTCCGGCTTCCTCAAATTGTTCCCGGCATTTTTCAAAGCCGGTCTAAAAAAGAGGATAGGCCTTATCTACCACGACCTTCTTGAACTCGGGAGATTGGAGGAAAGAGGCGTGCCACTTGTCCTTATTATATTCAGCCCGGGCCAGGCACTCTCAGCTTTCTCAGCACGATGCAATTGCAACTCTGCCTGTTCAGAAATGGCGCGAAGACTCGATTCCGAGACAGATAGAGAGCCTTGCAGACGTTCCTCTCGGACAAGGCCTTCAGTGATGTCCTCTTGGGCCTTGTCCAGGGCTGCGCGCAGAGTAGCCACTTCCTCCTCGTGAGCGGCTCGGGCCCGGGCTAACTCCTCTTGTAGTCGTTCCTGGTTATCTTGGAAGTGCCGGGCTCGCTTACCAGAGATAGTGGCAGCCCCGGCAACCTCCTCGAAGGCCGAGATCAGCAGGCGAGCGGCCTGTTCAAAAAACAAGGTCAATAAGAATCAATAGTGATCAAAGTAAGAAAAGATTACGAGGATTAAACTTACCTCCAAGAGTTTGTTCGAACCCTCGAAGAGCTTGGCAGAGGCTCGGGAATTCTTCAAGCGGGCCTCTTCATCAGGAGTGAGGAGCTGCTTGAGAATCTTCAAACCCCTTGCCGAGGATCCCGCATCAAGGATATTGGCTCGGGGAGGCTGCTCCAGGAGGGGAGGCTGTTGGGCGGATTGTTCCCGGGGAGGAGGGGTGGTTGACCGGTTCGCTTGGGAGGAGCTTTGACCCACCTCCCGGTTGTCCTCGACCAGAATTGGCTCCGGGCTTGTGACAGCCTTTCGCTTCCTCTGGGTAAGGGGTATGTGGTCTTCAGGGTCTTCCTGGGATGAATCCCGGGTCACCTCTTCCTGCTGGGCCTCCGCCCGGTTCTACTCATCTTGCCGGGCTGCCTGCTCCTCGGCCTGTTTCTTCTCAAGAGCAGCTTTCCGGGCTGCCAACTTTTTCTCTTTAGCTGCCTTCTCAGCAGCCCACTTCTTCTCAAAGGCCTCCTGCATTCTTGAGTTGTCTACACAAACAGGAGGAGAAGGGGACATCAGTGCAAATTGCAAATTTACCAAAAAAATAAAGTAAATACAGGCATAAAATAGTATGTACCAGGTTGAGCGCCCGAGCCAGCAGCCTCATCAATCGCCCTGTCCAAAGGGTCTCAGCCCGGGCACTCAACCCATAAGCAACCAGATTCTCGTTGGAGATAAGGACGGAGGAGGAATATTTGTGACCCTCCACCAGGGTTTGACTTGCGAGGAAAGGCTCCTCAAATTTGTAAGCTTGAGACAAGGGCAGGCTGTGGTGGGAGAGAAGGGAGAAACCCGGTCAAACAAGGGAGAAGACCGGGGAGTTGAATAAAGAAATACCTTCTATTCCACCCCTTCTGTGAGGAAGGGATGTCATCAAGGAATCGGGCCTTTTGCCGGGTAGTCAAGGAAAATGCATTATCCCCGAGTCGGCAAGAGAAGTAATAGTGAAGAATGAGGGGGTTGATAAGAATATTATTTATTTTAAATAAAACATAGGCCGAAGCCATGATGCGAAAGGAATTGGGGTGGAATTGGTTGACAGGCACGCCAAAAAACTTGGCGACCTGGATGTAAAAGAGAGGGAGGAGAAAACGGAGACCATTTCTGACTTGGTTCTGGAAGAAGGTAGTATAACCCGGGGGAGGACTGTCTGCCCTATCAGAAGCCCCGGGAATTATGATAGAGTAAGAGGAAGGAATAGACCCCAGAGGTCTGAGTTCCTCGTCCGCCCCCGAGCGCAAAGAGCTGCTCATTGAGGAGAACCAAGGAACTCCCGGGGTCTCCGTAGAAGGGTGGCCAGAAACCCGGGCTTTACCCTTACCCTTGTCCTTTTTAGAGACGTGGGAGGTGCCCGAAGAAGAGGGTTTGGTTTGAAGAATTTTTGATTTTTGAGAAGTTTGGGTAAGGAGGAGACGGCGAGGGGGAGATGAGGAGGAGTTGGAGCGCAGCGCGGTGGACTCATCGCTGAGAGAGCCTCGCGCATTGGCTCCAGAAGTAGAGGAAGTAGAATTAGACATGGTTGGGAAGAGAGAACTTACGGTTTTTTAAGAGAAAGAGAGTGCTGGTTGCAGCGACGGAAGTTCACTGGAGAAGGAGGAGTTTGCGCTGAGGAGCTTCGAGAAAAAATTTTGCAAGGGACTTCGCCGAGAGTTTAAATTTGAAAGTAATTTTTGAAAAATAGGAGGGCTAATATATATAGGCGGTGGGAAGAGATCTCGGCCGTTGATCAAGATACACGTGGACGATTGAGATTCACCTCGTAAATTGAAATGGGTATATGAAAAGACGTATGAGGATATCGAGGAGACGGGAATCATTATTACTTCGGAATATGAAACGATTTTTCGGCGGTATAAATGCTAAAAGCACAGGTAATAATGATACCCTTTGGACTACCCGAGAATACTAAACGACACAATATTCAGAACCCGGGAGATTTGAGGCCCCGGTATCTTATTCAGAACTCGGGAGATTTGAGGCCCCGGTACCTTATTCAGAGCCCGGGATATTTGAAGACCCCGATGCTCTCAACACACTCAGAAATTCAACAAATGTACAACTATGACTAATCGGGACAGCGAGTCAAAACTCTAGCCCGACTATTTTAGGGATGGGTGGTGATACTCCCATAAGGATCCGGGTCTTAATGACCCGGGTACCATCAAGAACCCGAGTACCACGAGGTTTCCCGAGTGATCACCAAGCAGCCCGGTCTCCCACTCAATCTCCCGGACACTTCTCCTCTTCCCGGGCCCTCATGCAAGTACCCGGGTAACCAACTACCCGGTCACCTCGAGAGTTGAACCACACTCGAGTATGATTGATACAGGCAGTCTAATATGTCAGAACAACTTGGGCTTGGAGTGTCCTAGAAGCCATCAGAAGCTACAAGTATGGGCAGCCGACTTGCCATACTTAGTAGGTGGCACGAGAATCGAGGTACTTACCCCATTTTCTACTATAAATAGCATGTATTAATGTCATTTAAGGATTCTGTATCTTTGAACTCTAAGCACTACATATATTTTCTCTCAAATATTGCTTGTGTTCATCTTCAACTTGCTGACTTTAGTATCGGAGTGGCTACGTCGGACACCCCTCCGGTGCCTATTCACGAGTTTCTTTGATTGTTTGCAGGTGTTATAATAGCCATTATCCTCATTCAAAGTTCCCAAACATTACAAATTGTTGATTTGATCCGTTGAAGCTTCTTGCCCGGCTCACCATTTCAGCGAGGTCACATCAACTATTTTCTCGAATGCTTCTTTCATTCGATAAATATTTTTGACATATTCGATCATTTTTTAATTCTTGACCTAGTAGGTTCCGTTGATTTGTTGGGCAACCAACTGAGAGTGTGAAAATATGTGAATTCTCCTGGCCCCACACTCTTGGTTGTTTGCAATACGACGAGGACATGTACTCACCAAATAGTTGTTTGTGAGCACGATAACATGATGTGTTGGAAAATAGGACCTTAGCTTCCGAGATATCATGAACAGAACGAGCGCCAATTTTTAACTCAATATGTGACCTCGGCGCATTTGAGGGCATGTGACACGTAGTATACGTTGGACATAATCTTGCAGTTTTACCAATACCGAGCTGACAGCCTCCTCAATGGCTGAAAGATACACCCACAATCGTTCTCACAAACCAGGATTGGTAATAACCATGATTTCAAACTGATATTGTTTTAACTCATCAAAAGCTTTGTCACATTCCAGGCTCCATTCAAATTTCTTTATTTTTTGCAAGGTGCGAAAGAAATACATACTTCGATGAGCTAACCTAGATATAAACTGAGGGAGGGTCGCGATCCTACCCTTTAATTGTTGTACTTCTTGTAAATTCCGAGGAGATACCATGTATTCAAATGTCTTCATCTTTTACAGGTTTGCATCAATCCCTATCCCATCCACCATGAATCTTAATAATTTCCCACTCTTTACTCCAAAAACATATTTTTGCGGATTTAACTTAAGCCGGTGGGACCTGAGCGGGTTGGAAGTCTCTTGAGGACTGGCCAGGAGACCCAAACAATATGCAGACTTTACCAATATATCATCCATATACTTCCACATTTGTTGGGCAAACACATCATCTATCGCTGATAGGTCACACATGCATTTTTTTGTTCACCACATAACATTAAGTCCTGTCAGAAGTGACAAAACTCACTTTGTTATGACATGCTTCAGCCAATGAGATTTGATGATAGGCTTGGTAGGCTTCCATAAAGCACAAATGTTTATGGTTACGGTGAAGTCTAGTAACTGATCTATCAGAGTCGGTATGTAGAATCTTTTGGATAAGCTTTGTTAAAATTTTGAAAATAAATGCACATTATCCACTTCCCCGAGAACATTGGACAACCAGGTATCCTTGATGTACACGCCTTCAAATAGTTCCTTTACCCCCTCTTTGATCACTTTATCTTTATCTGGAACAAATTGCCTTCAATTTTACTTGATAGGGTGAACCCCGGGCGAGACATTTAGATAATGTTCCCTAAGCTGGGATCAACACCACAGAGCTCCCCTGTAGACCAAGTGAACACCGCTAAATCGGTTTTGAAATATGGAAGGAGTTCCAATTTAACTTGCTCCTCCAGATAGGCCGCCACCTTCTCAAACTTCCCTTCCTCTCCCAACACTACCACCTCTTTTTCTCCTTCACCCAACATTTCCGATCTCATCCAAAAGATCCCAATCCAGCTAGTTAGTTTCAACAAACACAAAATGACAACCGATCATTAATGAACTATTTTTTTATGTTATGTCCTCGCGAATAAAATCTATCAATTTCTTATATAAAAAGGTGGATATTATTGAATTTTATTGCCTTAGAATATAAATTAGATTTTAAAAAAAAGTCGTAAGTTTAACAGAAAAGTTAATTTATCTTTTTTGCAAATTTTTGTCTTTAAATCCGGAATAATGAGCTATTATTGGATCCATATCTTGGCTCAAATAATTGTATTTGAACTAGATTCAAGTGGAACAGCCATCTTGATAATTCTTGTGCTTGAGTTGGATTCGCCGCGTGCAGGTGGCAAGTGATTGTAAGCAGGGGTATAGCGGGCATGTTGATAAAAGTGGCAAGTTTTACTCTCGGCG